>NC_084810.1:14767764-15069639 GCF_963583255.1 Pyrus communis | reverse complement strand
TTGATAATTTATAATTTAAAGAAAATGTTAGATATGTCTTGAACAACTCTTGAATGTTTTTAATCTTGTTTGGAACAAGATAGTTGTTAAGGGATGAAAGTCCAACAATATGGAGAAAGATGATTTTGAATCATATGGACTAATGATGATTTTGAATATTGAGTGTTGAAGTGTTAAACCAGTCTACTAGATGGAAACTAGGCTATGACTTCACCTTTGTGTTCCTATCCAAATGGTTCACTAAGTTTATTGTAAACTATATAGTAAATAATAACCACATGCTCTCCAAATCATTTGATATGTATAACACAATTGAAATAAGTTTCAAAAGTGGGAGTTTAAGGACCATGAATTGTAGTCATAGGAGAAGTCAAACAAAAAAGGAAAAATAATTCAAAGGGAACAAATTTTCTTTATGAAATGCTGGACATTGGAAGGGCTATTTGCAAGCATCGTCTTCAAGTGTCGAGAATACACCTTTCGAAGGTGTTGTAAATTGTTCTTGAAACAGTTCAACACATTTGGTTTTTCTACTTGAATGTCTATGTTTTGCAATCATTGTAAAAGAGTGACCAATATGAAGTAGAAGATTAAAGAGAGAAGAGAAAGCACTTCACTTTTGCAATGTGAATAAAGATATAGATCTCTGTGAAAGCAGTTAGTACTTACTTCCTCATATGAACTACCAAAGAAATTGGCAAAACAAAGATTGTCTTTACATTCCAATTTGAATATGGTACTTAATTCCGTCACTATAATTTTAAGAGATGGATTATTTTTTATTAATGAATAATTGAATTATTTTAATTCAATTGATTGTCTCTACATATTAGGGATGATGTGGCAGTGTTAACTATTTAAATATAATGATGCATAAAACCCAAAAGGTTACAAGGTAGTGACTAACAGTACTAAGTTGTGACACCTTAAAAACATAAATTACAAGTCAGCCTTAGATGGATGTTTTGGATTGTTTGATCCGGATCCAATGCCTTCATGTTAAAATTGTATAAGGGCGAAAAGTTCGAATCTTTATTCTTTTGGAAAGAAGAAAGAGTCACATAGTTGTTGAGGTTAATTCACTCAGATGTTAATGGAATATGTCCACTGCAAAATACTACTTCTGTTGAGTGACATTCACCAAAGATCACTCTCAGTTACACTATCGTATATTTTGAATGAACACAAGTCTAAATACTTTGCAAAAGGTTTCAAAGAAATCAAGAATGTAGGTTGATGAATAGGATGTCTAAAGTATTTCTCTTCTTAGATTTGATCAAAGGAAAATGAACACATTAGAAGAGTTTTCTTGAAATGAATCAAGGAAAGTTGCATCATAAGATAATGGATGTCTTTATTAGGAGAAGGACGAATTCTAATTAGATGTAGTTCGTTACATATTATCAAATTACCCATATAAAGGATATACACTTCTAAGATAATATGATTGTCAATTAGAATGTCTTCCAAAATGTTTCACAACTCCATAGGATGTAGTTGAAAAGAAAGACAAGTCTTAATCAAATTAAGATTTGTGGTTGTCATGCATATGTCAAAGAACTTGATGAATGTGTGCTAATAAGCAATGTTTGTTTGAGCACAGTCTTGTGGTATATCCTCAAGTTAATCTTAGGATATCACTTCTATAGACCAACTAACAAAGGTTGCTTGTTGGGTAGTCCATTATAATCCTAAAAACAGGATTGTGCCTAAGATAGAGCAAATGAACGAGACATAGAACTCAAGGAATGAGTTCTTTGAGAGACAAGATGATACTCAATAAATTGAACAACCTAGTTCCTACCCCACAAGCTCTAAGATAGTCGAGAAGGATCTATAAACCGTCTCAGTTGAATGGTTTGAACTTTATGACTGGATCATAGAGTTACACCTCTGAGTTCAAAAGAATTAGAGTGAAGATCCTTATGACTACATTTAGTGTGTGTATGACATATATTCAAGGAAATGGTAAAATACCATTTGACCTGAAATAATTAAACCTTCAAAGCCAATTGGTAGTTTAAGGTGACTACAATCTAAGAGATTGGTTGACTTGGAAGAAACCATTTTTGACGTAGTCTTGGTTTCAATTAATTCGAAGATTGCTTGTTATAACTAAACGATTATTCAACATTTGGACATAATATGGGTTTCCGAAACCATTATCAAGATAGTCTTGATGATATATGTCTGACCAGGAATCACACGATGTATAAGTTGTAGAGATCCATCCACCATGAATCTAAGGAAGCTAGTGGGAGCTATAAGAATCTCATGAGACAGAGATCAAATCGTTTGATCTCTCATAAAGATGTAAATAATCTTTTCTTTACTAGGTTTACAAAAGATTAGTGGGAGTTAATCATGTTCCTAAATTTGAACATATATACACAATATATATTAAATTTTGGGAATGAAAAGCATTCTTCTTCGATAAAGTTATGACTTTAAGCATTCTATATTGATATGATGTATATGGGAGACATGGTCTATACACTTGGGATAGAAATCTATAATGATAGATGTTAAGATATAATTGGATTATCTCAATCCCTATTGATAGACAAAAGATGCTAGAAAGTTTCTCAAATGATAAACTTCAAATAGAAGGACAATTCTAGTGAGACTAGGATGTTGCTCTTCTTAAAGGGAATATGCTATTTGACTCCCAAAGAAACATGGGGAAACTTGAAATAAGTCCAATTTATAGCCCAATAGGATTAGTCCAATTTTTAGTTACTTTTGACTTAGCTCCAATGACTAGGATTCCATGTCAGCAATTTTTCTAATTAGGTTAATTTTTTTGCATTGTTATTACTATTTTACCCTCCTATAGATTTTGCACGTTCTCCATATATTACCCACATTTTTAATTTTTATCAGAATTCAAATTCATTGTTCAGCGGTCTTTCATCTTTCTCCCAGATTTCTTGATAACAATTTTTTAATTTGAATTTCTTATCAATCTATTTTTAAGGAAGGCTTAATCACTTTTAACTCTCTATAACTTTCTATACAAATTACATGTGTTTATACGTGCAGATTTCTTCAGGAGACCTATTCTCTAGGTACAATTTTTATGATCGTGTTTTTCCTTCGTGGTTTGTCGATACTCAACCTTCTCCATCTATCAAAGGACTAAAACACAGCAGATTGAATGCCACTTAACTTTCAAGTCAGGTATATTATAATTGTTTTCCACTTTATTGTTGTTTGCTGTGCGAATTCAAAACATGAAGACTTTATCCTAATCCCCTTAATCCCTTTCTATCATCTCTCATTGATATGCTTCGTTCTCTTTTTATTAAAAAAAAAAAAAAAAAAAAAAAAACCAATGCACAGAAGGTGTTTGATGTTATGCCTCTTTGATTAGTGTACGCCCAAATGATAACATATCAAGCCAAACTACATATCATATTTATATAAGTAATGTTAAAAAGAGACTAATTTAACAATCTGAATTAATTATTCTAAAAGTAACTCTACAAAGTAAACAACGTATCAATTTAAACTACCCAGGTTAGTATTGAAGTTCCAATGACTAAAACACCAATTATTAAAGATGAACTGCAATACCTGTAATCTAGGTATCACAGGCCATTACTAATAATGTAATGGTAAACCCTCTTAACCCCCCTAATCGATTTCAAACTAGTGCAAGCCTTCACTAACGCGTCGTAAACACAGCCCACCAATTCATACTCGTCGTCAAACTCTAAATCTCGAACAATTGAAGTGAAAAAAAAAAGGAAGAAGAAATTTAGAGCAAAGATAGGGTAGCACCTGTTATCAAATACTGGTATTGAAATCGAGGGAGTGTAATACCTGTTATCCAAATAATGAACACTGCAAAAACAAAGCCCAAATCACAAAAACCAAAATATTAGAAAAACAAAACCATATGACCATGTATGAAACTGAAATCTTCCGAGAAGTTACAATACATGTTCTACAAGTATACCTACAGATTTGGATGTCTTTAAACTACCTAACATGTAGGAAAATTACCAACATCCATTTTTTATCAACAATTTGAAAGTACCTATCCTTATACAATTAGAAATTACATTTACAAACTATGTCCAGATAATAACAAAATAACATTATCTGAGATTACAAACAAATCTTATTGTGCAATCAATAAAGGGAAACATGAAGAATATCCCCTTTCAATTGAAATTGAAATTAAAAAATAGATACGACAAAGCATATCTCAGTTCACATAACACCCAAACTTATCTAGCAGACAATGAATTCGGATGGATTGGAGAAGTTACAATACTTGTTCTCCAGGTATACCGGTAAGCCAGAACCAGATCTTCGCCTATTCTGTTTTCATCATATACTGGGAGAAATTTTATAGCTTTCATAGCTTCATACGGATTTAGGATTCAAAACAAGGTTTCCGCTGGACACGGACGCAAACCAATTTGAAAGATGGGAGGATAAGGTTTTTGAATAAACAAAGAGATTAATCTGCAAGAGACCTGATAAAGGGGTCCAATGGCAATTGTTGTAATTTTGTTGGTAAATTATGTGTATTTTAATTGCTGACATGGATGATTGATGTACTTACTAGCCCCCACTTATGCTTACGTAATATAAGTGGATTCCATTCAAAACAGGCTTATAAAATTGGACCCATATCAAAAGACCCCAAGAAACATAATGCGTAAATAGAATCATGCATGCATGCGCATAAAGGTGATTTACGTATTTCATATTATAGGAAAAACATTTATATGAGTTGTACATAGAACGGTACAAGATGATATCAGTGATGTTGGAAAATATTAGTATATTATGATTATTTGGGTTTTCGTTGTTAGTTTAGGAATTGGGCCTAGCTCATCCGAGTTAGGGTTTTTTAGGTTTAGTTTAGTTTGAGAATCAAGTTATTCATAATATAGCATCTTGGAGTTTTGTAGCAGTATCAGCATTCTCGTTTGTTTAATAATATTCTACTTTGTAGTCTTGTTCGTGGCCCACTCTGATATTCAACCAACTTAGCATCAAAGTAGGTTCGATCTGATATTCAACTTGGTATCAGAGCAGATTCGATCCTTCGGGATTTAATCTGCTTGGTCGGGTTGGTATTTTATTTGTCAGTTTCTATGCTAGTTTTTTGTCGTTGGTTTAATTAGCAGAAAAATCTAAAATAAAAATCTGAATTTGGAGTTTCTGTCACCGCCTGCAGCCAAATCAGTCGAGTCCATGCACCAGATTCTGCCTCAACAACCTGTGCCGTCTCACCGGCTGTAACCCAACCAGAAGCTGATATGTTGCTGCATACCTGCACAGACCCGATCACTCACCGCAGCACCAGAATCCCATCGCCATCACACGATGTCGTCACCCTGCCGCTGCAACCAAAAGTCACGCCCATCAAACTGTTTGCAGCTGCTGTTGGTAATTCTTCTCTTTGCTGTTTTTGTTGTTGGTAATTCTTCTCATTCTGAGGATTGCTGCAACTTGCGAATTTGTATCTGCCAGTTTAGAAACAAAAAGAAAACAAGGAGTGAAAAGAAAAGGCCAAAAAAAAAAAAAAGTAAAAAGCGAAGAGAGGAAAAAAGAATAAGGAATATGTTGTGTAGATATGGGAATGTATCTTATATTCCTATTAGGAGTAGATTACCTAAAAGGTAAGGAATTAACCTTCCCTACTACTATAAATAAAGGCACAATGGGGAGGAATAACACACGCCTCACAATTACACATTTCTCTCTTCTTCTCTCTATGCCGCACCTTCTCTCTCTATATGGCCTCCATAATTGTTCAGTAAATTATGCCTACAACACGTTATCAGCACGCTCTTGAATCTGCGCTAACAAGAGAGTTTGATCTTCAATCAGGGGAGTATTACGTTTTAATCATTCTTATTATGATTAATTTATTATTTTATTGAATTGATCTACATGTTATTTATTCAATTTATTTTTTCTTTGTTGAACGTGATACAACGCATTAGAGATGCAATTCCGGCTTTCCGAGAAGGATCTTCTACAAATTCAAAAGCTTTTGTTGTTTTCTGTCAATCAGGTACGCTTGAAATAAAGTAAGATATTTGAAACGACCATGAAGCATGAAAACATTCCCCATGATGCATGAACCCTCCTATGTTTATATTTTCGTTCCGATATATATATTGTATATGTTACTATATTTGTCAATATATATATATATATATATATATATTTGTTTCATGCATAGCACAATTAAATTATTATGTGGAATATGTGAGTCAAAGTATCAAATTAAATTAGAAGCAATTCTACGGTTTCTTAAACCCTACACATGTCGAAAAAAATTTGGGAATGGTATGGCACCACCCCTTGCGGCACAAACTGGGCAGCAACCCTCTGGGCTTTGCTGTACCCACATGGACCTTGACTGCAGCTTTGCTGCAAGCATGTACACACCCCAGGCCTTTGGCCTGGTTGGGTTGTCTCAGGCCCGTAGTCCCCAATCATCAAGGAAGCCTATAGTTTTCCTTTTTGAACTTCCCTCTGCTCTCGACCCATGCCAACAAGCTGTCATGCTTGCTGGGCTACTGTCCGGCACACCTAAGGCTTATAACCTGCTACGGTATCAGCCCATATACATGGGTTTGGTCTTTACATGACGCCAGCCCACTGTGGCTGGGCTCTCGTGCATTAACAGGCCAACAAATCTGTTGGACTTTGTCCCGTGCCATCCCTGAGGCCCAACCTTGAAACCCAGCTACAGCTGGGGTTTCTCCCTCACCTAGTGGCCTGAAGTTCACACCCAAGGCCCTTTTTTGGGCCATGCCTTTTACTCAAGGTACCCAACCCGAGCCCAATTATCTTTTGGGGCAATTTTTTCGACCCACATGCTATTATTTTAGCATTCTAAATAGTATTAACCCGTATGTTAATATTATTTAGCTTCTACAATCGACCTTATTTGGTCTCGATCTATTGAATTAATTAAAAGTGACCTGCAGTCCATTAATCTGATAATGAATCCAAAATTATTGACCTGAATATCACTTTTGCACATTAACGATTCAATAATTTATTTTTATACTTTGAACCGTTGACATACTTTCGTAGTAACGAAGCTCTCACACTTGCGTTCCCGAAGAACCTCAAATCCACTACACTTAGTTGTATATTGCATTCTGTGTTTCTTGCAGGAACCTCTCTTTTATGAACTAAACGTTCATAAACTAAATTGAACCTGTAGTTTCAAATTTAGTGCCTTTGAAACCCGAAGTTTTCGTAAAACAATACATCCATGAAAACCCAAATTTTTCATGAAAACCATGTCTTAGAACTCGAATGTTCTAACTTTCATGCTTATGGATGATTTATTCCCATAGCACCAATCACAATCTTGTTCCCTCCAATTCAATGGATTGTCAAACTGTCACAAGTTTGATTTCCCTGATTTGGATGTTTCTATTAGAAACCACTTTATGTGGGTACAAGACGTAAATCTCCACTTAACTATCAAGAAGCTAAGAAACCATTGTAGCCAACGATGGCAAGGAAGAGCTAAATAAGCCTCCGCCATGATCTTCATTCGAAGACTTGTGCCCAAAGCATTACAAATGGAAATACCTCATGAATGAGGATTCCATGGCTCTTTGGCTCGCTTCTATGGATCGTTTAATCATGAAAGACATTGCCTGAAGTAAACCATGATTACGTCCATGAATGAGTACAATTTTGAAGTTTATAAATCCGATCGAATTTTGACTAGAGAATACTTTTCTCGTCCTTCATGGTTTTTACTCGCCCCTAAAGCAACAATGTAGATAGAGGAAGTTTACCAAATTCTTGGATTTGATTACTATCACAAATGTGAGAGAAAGGTATGGACCCAGTTCTGCTAGAGTCTACCGAATGGCTCGACCCAGTTCGATCAAAGCCTAACCAAAATGGTGATGCACTACTTTAGTGGGGATACATCGAATGGCATACTCTCTCACAATCTAATTTGGAGTTTGTTTTTACAACATATGGTTGAATCAGGGCCTACCAAGGTGTGGCATCATGCCCGAAGCATGATCCTTGGCACCTAAGACCTAAAACTTAAAGAATAAGGGATAGTATTCCCAAACCTTAACCCTGCATAATCTACTTCCGTCTTAATGAAATAGATCATTGGTTATGCACCTGTTCGTGCCCCTAGCAATGTTGTTAAGGAGTACCATTCTAGCAGTCAATATGTGAGACTAATTTTGCTCCACCAAACATCGTTGGCAGAGCAGAATTTTGACATGGATAGCCTTGTTGGCCGAATCCACCCTAGTAACTTTGGTTTACTTTGTGAACATTTTTCCATGTTCTTGGATTCAAGTTTGGTGTGTGTTTTACTTATGGATAATCTTATTGATATTGTTCTCGAATATGAGTTAATTGAATCATATTTCTTAATACATGTAACCAATTCAATTAAACACGTGATTAGGTAGGAATGTGGGAAAGTTAGTTGTCTGGATGAATGCGCACTGCACACACTAACTTTACACCTAAATCACATCTCTAACAACGACTTCATGTCTATCCAACCTGATTAAGAGCATTGGCACGCTCCTCGTTGTATGAATGGTATTGCATCACCATTTAAGGGACCTTAAATTCTCCCTGACGTTGAGTTTTTAAGGATATTCGAGATGACAATGATCATAAATGAAACAACTGAAGAAAATAGAATGAAATATCTTTGCACCACCTCCAAAAATGAGCCTGAAGCTTTGATTTGGGGCCAATGGGTTGTCTTCCAACTGGGAATACACCACATGTGGCCGGCCTAGAGCCAAGTGATTGAGCAGTTTACTTGCTTTGGCACGACCTTTTAGGACACTTAGGTCGAACAATGATGCTACAACGCATCTCCTTATCTGAAGTAAGGATATTGTACCTACAAGCACACTTTGCCAAGAATGCTCATTAAGGAAATTGATTTTCTATATCATTCCTTGCAAAGATACGACACGACTCTCATTTCACAGTGGATTCAAAGGAATATATGTAGACTAATCCAACCAAAATGCGGACCATATAAATACTTATGGTTTTGGTTGATGAATAGACAAACTGGTCATATGTTTGTCCACACACATTACTGCTAAACCTCCTGGCCGATTAAGGGTTCACCACCCTACTTATCCCTTAAGGTCCGAGAGACTGGATAATGCTGGGGAGTTTATATCGATGGTTTTCGATAAAGTATTGCATGTATTTTGGGTTTATAATTGAACATTGAATTCCCATGTTCACCCCAAATAGCCTCGCCTAGCGATCATAAAGCGCAAATTTAAATGATCGCCCAAATTTTGGTAAAAGTACCAAGTTTTCAGTTTCTACCTAAGGCTATGCAATCCTTGTACGCAATTATGTTGGTCCACCTTAAGGCCTATTGCCACCCAACCTATATGACGTTACAGTTGGTTATTGGGTACAAACCTAATGATTTTTGTATTTATGCATTTGGGTGTGCATTCCATATGCTAAGTTGTGTCACCGCAACGTACCAACATGGGTCCTCAAAGAAGGATGTGTATCTTTTTTCGATCATGATTCTCCTTCACACTAGCTCTCTTAGAACCCTTGCACGCGATCTCTTTACCGCTCATTTGCGGGTTGTCACTTTAATGAGACAGTCTTCCCGCCGTTAGGGGGAGATAAGAACGTCAACATTCCTGGATAACAGCGCGAATTTGCGTGGACGTTGCCCACTATGTCTCATCTCAATCCCCATACCGCACAAGTGTAATAAGCAAGTGCGATGAATTCTAGTTGTCAGAATATTGCTCCAGACGCATTTCTCTGATTTAGCTAAAGTGACGAAATCATATACCAGCTGCAAACATGTCTGCAAGGATAGACATACTTAACAGACATCGAGTCAACATCCCTGGAGGATGTACCGCCACTGTTGAACGGTTTAAACGCCCCTGTTAGATGGTCTGGTACATCGGTGGATAGCCAATCAATCTGTCTTGGCCTGGAGCATGACAGATCATTTGGTTTATAGGATTCACTTCCCTAGAAAAGGAAGATATGGCACAACAATGAATCTAAACTCGATCGCTGTCTCAAATCATTTCCATCTTATGAGATTAATCTGAATTACTCTCGAGACTTAAAGTTCTTGGTCCAGTATACTAGCTTGGATGAGCTAAATGGAATTGAAATGAGATTATCATCGATGATATTTTCACTTATATGGTAGCTACCGACATAAATGAAAAACGACGATATCAAACCGTGTTCCGTTGATTAAGTGGCAATGTAGAACTGATTGGACAACCAAAGTTACAATCCAGGTCAAATTTCTTACCAAATTGTGTATTGGACCTGCTGTCCATACACTGTCCAAGGTAACCCTGTTGTGTTACAAATGGGAAAGGAAGCGTTATGAGATGAATGAAATAGTGCGATATAATGCACGCCTTACGAAATGTGGTTAATGTTTTCACCATAGGGATACAGATATGGAGATTGACATGTACGTTCCCGAAGAATTACATGGATTGGTTCAAATAGTTCCAAAACCACGAAACACCCTGTTAACTCGTTTTGAGGCGTTCACTTACAATTTGACGGATGTGAAATACCCGTCTAAGTGATTATTTGATCAGTCAAGGATATGAATTATGCCCTTGCGTGTTAAACTATGAAGTCTTATTCTAAATTGCTAGAGTTACAATTTATGTCGTTAACACGAATCTCACTAAGACTCCGAAAGAGCTTAAGAAAACTGCCTCGCACCTGAAGATGGAATTTGAGATGAAAGATCTTAGGAAAACTCGTTTATGCCTTGACCTGAAGTTCAAAGCATTGTTCTGATCGTACCTTGGTCTACCAATCGAACTACACCCCGAATGTGTTACTTTTGAGTATACCTTTGATTGTCCATACGTTATATGCAAATGAGACTCTTGAAGCGGTTATGGAATCTGAAATTCCCTATCTAAAGTTCAACTCTGCGCTTCGTTGTACTTAGCTCATTGTATTTAGAGAGGACATCTCCTTCGTTGTTGATCTTGGTAAAGATGCAGCACCACGTCTACACGTAACCACTAAATTGGTATTAAAGACGTACCCTGAAGGTACTACGAGGGCAAATCCCAACGCGTCTTCAGCAGATCCAACCCCTGGATCCTCAAAATCATGCTTGGCTTGTTGTTATGCTGATGCAGGTTACTTATCAAACCTGCATAAGGCAAAATCACCAAATGGTTATGTCTTTACCGTCAGGAATATCGCAATATCTCGGAAGTCCACGATATGAGCTTAGTTGCGAAATCTTCGAATCGTTCCAAGACTCACCTCACTTCACTACGCCACAAGTGAAACATGGTTAGGAGTTCTTGTTGAGCATATTCGAAGTACATGTTGTGTTTTCATCCATCGTTGAGTCCCGATAACGATCCATGAAGACTATGTCGCATGTATCTACCAGACTAAGACATGATACATCAACAAAGTCAATGCCAAGACATATTGCGTCTACATCTACATCAGCACAGCATCAGGAGATTAAAGTCATGCAAGCTGATCCCAGACAACCTTGCCGACCTCTATATGACGTCACTGCCGAAGTCAACCTTCCAGAAGCTTGTCTGAGGAATTGGTATACCTAACTATCATATACAATGCTTGTAGTTCTCATTTGGAAGTTATTCAAACTCAGGGGGAGTATCCATAAGTATACTCACTTAATCTTAATGTACTCTTTTTCCCTACAATTAAGAGCATTTTTCCCACTGGGTTTTTGCTACCTAACTAGGTTTTAACGAGGCACCCATCCTAGGCTGATCATACCCTTGAGAGTTCTTCTACTTGCGTCCAAAAGACATATAGTTTTGACTTTATGCAACTTCTCACTTTTCTCCTTAGTCTATGGGTTTTTCTCCCATCTTGGGTTTTACCATAGCAAAGGTTTTGTGAGTTTTACTTTTGATGCATTCTTCCGTTGATCTGAGACTCGCATTCGCTCATTATGCCGACGACTTCATCAATTGTACTTGCTTCATCACTGAAGATCTGATGCGCCATTTACTTGAGTATTTACACACTTAAGGGGGAGTGTTGCAGTCCTATTGGAATAGGAATATGATTGTGTAAATCCTAGTAGATATGGGAATGTATCTTATATTCCTATTAGGAGTAGATTACCTATTAAATCTTATAATCCTAAAGGGTAAGGAATTAACCTTCCCTACTACTATAAATAAAGGCACAATAGGGTGGAATAACACACACCTCACAATTACACATCTCTCTTCTTCTCTCTATGCGACACTTTCTCTCTCTATATGGCCTCCATAATTGTTCAGTAAATTATGCCTACAACAGAATATTTGTTTTGGAGAATAAGAGAGAAAAAAAAGTATTGGGTTTTGATCCACGGGTTGTTTTTTATTTTAATTTTTTTGTTTTAAGTCTTTTGGGCCCACACAATTGATGTAAGAATAGTTAATGCTGAGATATAGAAATCTTGTCCGCCTAGTGACGGGTTCTTTCATACTCTTAACACTAGCTAGTTTGAATCAGAATCAGTTTGCCAGCCATAATCAGCTCACCAATTCACCAGTTCGCTAATCAAGTCAAGTTTGCATGCCTACCAGTCTGCCTAACAGAGCCAGTCCACATCTGCTTATTTGGGTTTGACAGGGGTGTTGGAAAATATTAGTATATTATGATTATTTGGGTTTTCATTGTTAGTTTAGGAATTGGGCTTAGCCCATCCAAGTTAGGGTTTCTTAGGTTTAGTTCTCTATAAATATTAGTTGTAATTTAGTTTGAGAATCAAGTTATTCACAATGTAGCCTCTTGGAGTTTTGTAGCCGTTTCGGCATTCTCGTTTGTTTAATAATATTCTATTTTGTAGTCTTGTTCTTGGCGCACTCTAATATTCAACTAAGCCCAGGATCAAAACCATGGCAACTGTTAAGTGAGTCCTTACTTGTTTAAGAAATACTAAAAGATAGGTTCCTTATGAATAAGGAAGAATTAAAGTAACGAATGGAAGTGTAAACGTACTAGATTATAAATCTAATATCGTATCCATCATTAGATATCTTTTCATTATGACTGAAGAGATAATTGGATATCCCTTTATTATAACGAAAGAGATATTTGGGTGGAAACACTAAAAGTAATAACTCTAGTGTATTCCATCATGCATGCAAAATATATCACCATATAGAAGCTTACAACAATGTTATTTGTATAGGAAAGTTCATTTATGAACTCTCCATTTGGTTCTAACCAGAAAGTGTCACTAGTGTACCCACACTATGACACTAATAGGGCAATAGCTCAAGCCAGGGAATCAAGGTCTCATCAAGATCTAAACACAAATGAGAGACTGAACCACATGATTAAGAATCATTTATAATAGTGACGTTGTTAATCTCAAAGTTACTTATGTGGATAACATATGCATATCATTGTCTAGTTACTCAGCTATTTTTTAAATGAATTCATAAGAGGTATCATCACTAATGACACGGTCGATTGGCTCCAGTGCAAGTGGGAGATTGTGGGTAATGTGCCCTAAACCCAATCATATGATGATACTTTACAGGCATTTCACATGTTAAACTAAACTAGTTTAATATAAGGGCAAAGATTATTGTTTAAGCCATATCATATAAAGGTTATACGCTTAAACAATAAGTCCGAAGAATATTTAATTAGGAGAATGTGATCTAAAGAAGTTCATGAAACCATTCTCTTTCGTACATATTCCTAAACATTCTTGATCATAGGATTATTAATTGGGCATTGACGATCCGTTAAGATCAGTACATGCTATATATTCTCTCCAGAATAGTGACTAGTCTCGAGTCATTGGTGTGATTGACACTAAGACAGTATATAGGTGCTCAATAGAGAATGAATCCATTGAACGTAATCAATGAGGAGTTTTCATACTCATATCACATGAAATTTCATGGTTGGGATAATGCAAAGTAGTCATTTGACCTGAGACACCATAGTTGTCTTATGGTTAGGTCCTTAATCTTTGATTAGGTTAAAGGCATTTCATTGAGGGTGTCCACGACATCATTAAGGTTAAGTAACCTAATCGCAAAGGCACATGAGTGTGCAACAAGTGATCTCTAACCTTCAAACCATTGAAGGAGAATACTCTATGGTATGATTAAGAGTTTATGGCCATAACATATGAATACGATTTAGGAAGTACGTCCCAAATCACATTCAAGGTAATCATATAAATGAGAGGATCACATTGGATAGTAAACATGAATAAACTATCATCCAAACAATGTGATCAAGAATATTGGTTTAAAGAAGGACCGTATTACATTGTAATTCCAAACTGAATAGGTTCTCCACCTCTTTTGTTTAGCTTTGGTAGCCATGACATACTGTTAGGTGTCATGCATGGCTTGTGGAAGCCTTGAAGATTAGCTTTCGCTAATCTTCATTAAAGGGAGAATTTAAAGTAAGTTTCAATTCACAAGCGATTAGTAAGAGCTCTAATCGCTCATTGCCTTGCTAATTAGAACCGAATGGATCATGCACCGTGTAAGGTAGAGATTGAAGAAACAACGAAGTTGATTAAGGACAATTAAATGGTTTAATTTTTTATGGTTAAATTAATTAAGATGTTAATTAATTAAGTGAATAAGTTCGTTTTAGACCTCAGGTTAGTTTCAGGCCTCTAGGCCCAACGGGCCTTGAATAGTCAAGCCCAATGACTTAAGTTGTATGACAACTAAATCACAAAAGGGCATAATGCCCACAAACCCAATGAGACCAGCCATAGAGGAAGTTCCACTTAATTTCATTTGTGTCACTCAAGTGTGAGTGACTATATAAGTGAAGTTATAACATTTCCTTCATTAGGGTTTTCAAAAGATGAAAGAGTGACAAAAGCTCTCTCTTCTCTTGCCGGCCCTTAGGGAAGGATTTCACTAGCATCAAATCCTCCCCAAGTCATTCATCTCTTCTTCAAGTCTCTCCTTGGTGTGGAAACTTAGAGGTTTCCCTCCCTTGGGAACTTAGGGAATCCATTCATCCATCCTCCCCCAAGAAATCTATGGAGCAAAGAAGCAAGGAATGAAAGCTCTCTCTCTTGGGTGATTAGTCCTTGCTTATGCAAAGAGGATTCAGCAAAGGTATAAGAAATCTCAACTCATTTCTCTTTGATTTGCGTTGAGTCTTGGTTCACCACGACTACTAATCTTTAAATTTAATGGGTAAAGTTTAGATTACATACAAGCATGATTCTGCCTTTAAATGTTATTGCATGTGTAGATGTTGCTCAAATGAACTAAGCAAAATCAAATATTTTCCTTCAGTGTGCCAGCCAAAGGCTTTTCAACGGTCAAGTTAGTGAACTATTTTAGACTAAAGCAGTGGGCAAGAGAATTCAAATGTTTAGATTGCGTTACCAGAGATGAACTTTAGATGGGTGTATTTTTACCGTGAGGAGATAGACCTTTTAAGGATAGAATCCTAGAAGATATATAGGAGTAGATATTGCATCTTCTTAGGAGTTATGATTACTTACGATGCACCCCAATTCCTAGATTGTAAGAATTCCAAGACTTAAAGTATCTGATTGTGTCTATATCCAGATCAGATCGCATGTCTTGTGAAATAGGCATGTGAAGGAAAATTTGTGAAAAACTAAGTTCATTAAGCAACATAATACATGCATTTAATGATTAAATGGCGGAAGCATGTTTGTATGCACTTTAAAACAAAACTTAAACCATGAAATTCAAAGCCTAGTAGGTATGGTGAACCAAGACTCAACTCAAAATCTAAGAGAAAGAATTGAGATTTCTTTATACCTTTTGTTGATGCACAAAATCAGTGAGGACTTTGGTACAACAAAAAGTGTCAAGTTTGTGACCTTCACCAGATTGCTCCGATCATGAGTGTGGTTAAGTATGTAAATGGACAGGGACAGGGAAGTAAACACAAGATGTACGTGGTTCACCCAGAATGGCTATGTCCACAGAGTAGATGAGCTCTCATTAATTGTGAAGGGTTTACACAAATACATAGGTTCAAGCTCTCCTTTAGTGAGTTCTAGTGAATGATTTAGTACAAATGACATTAGGGATTATTGTGGAAGAATGATCCCCTTTTATAGAAGAGAGTTTCTAGCTTTGTTTTGACATTGACATGTGTCGTGTCGTGATTGGCCTCTGATGTTGACACGTGGTGCGTTGTGATTGGCCTCTGATATCGACACGTGTCACGTTGTGATTGGCCTCCTAGTTGGAAGGAAACTCTTATGGGTCCTTGACGGTATAATGTTGACCGGTGCTCAGTAGTTTCGGGATTCGTTAAGTATGGTACAAACACCTTTAAAGCACCTCTTTGCAAGTAAAGGTTAATCACCTATATGAGGGCCTTCTTTCCTTTGTCTCCTTTCTTCTTGGCTCCATGGATATGGATGGAAGAATTGCTTCTTGATAGGAGCATATTCATGCGACTTAAATGGCTTGTTCTCGTGCATTTACGTTATGTTTCTTTAGTTATTTTAGTCCTTTATGCTTCTTTTGTGTGTTTTCAGGTTCTAAGGGCAAAGTATGCAAAAGGATGCCTTTTGGAGCCTTTTGGAGCAAATTAGAGTTTGGATTGGATTGCATATGCTTAAAGCCAAGTAGATGGACGAAATTGAAGACCAAAGGAGGCTAGGAATAAATAAAGGGATGAAGAAATGAAAATGAAGAACAAAGAGTTCACATTCATCACCAACACAACCATGCATCCACACATTCTTTATCCATCTTTGCCGTGCAAATCAGCCACATTTTAATCATAAACAACCTAGCTGTCATTCCACTTCATTGCACATGCATTCAATCTTTAATCCACATGCATTCATCATCATTCACCCTAGCTTTAATTCACATGCTTTCCCAACAAATAAAACAGCCATTCCACATGCATTTCCAACCCACATGCACCCTTTAATCATTTAACCTAGCTGTCATTGCACATGCATTCCTTTAATCCACATGTATCTTCCAAAAATCAAATCAGCCACATTCACTTCCCCTTTGCCGTGCAAAACACCTTCAATCTAGCTGTCCCTCACATGCATTCCATCCTTTAATTCACCCACATGCACTCATAATCATTCAACATTCCAGAAATGAAGCCATTCCACATGCATATTCAACCTAGCTGTCATTCCACTTCATTGCACATGCATCTTCAAATAAATCAGCCATTCCACATGCATTCATCATCATTCACCATAATTATTCCCTCACATGCTCTCCCATTTCAGATTGAAGCCAAATTCATCACCAAAGAACCCATCATTGCCGTGCACATTCACCTTGCAATTCCAGATTTCCACAAAGTTTCCTAGCTGTTTTGCACATGCATTCCCACATGCTATTGCAGCCACATGCATTCCCCTTTTGCATTTGCAGCTTTCCACCAAGTCCCTAGCTGTCATATTCCCTCTTCTTCACCTATAAATAAGCATCCATTGCAACCACAATAGATACATTCTTCCAATTCAGATTCTCATTCATACACATTTCAGTCACTAACCAACCATTTCCTTATTGCCGTGCCTTCCCTTCTAATCCAAACACCATCCACAAACCCCCAAGGCCGTGCCTTACCTTCCATTCATTTTCACCACTCCCCAAACCATTCACACCATCAAACTATCCTTAGACCTTGTGCTACAACAAAGAGGAAGAGAAGCGGGCCTAAACGTTCATACAATTCAAGTTTGAGTTGTTGGAATGTTTAGGTGTTTCTTTTCCTTTGAATTCAATGTTTAATTTCAATTCTCTTTGTTTTGTACGTATGAGGAACTAAACCCCCCCCTTTGGCTAGGGGGGGATTCGAAATATATGTTTATGCTTGCATTTTGATTTGATTACTTCTAATTGCGTTTCATAAGTTGTGGATTCAATTCGTTTAACTGTTTGATTGATAACTTATTTATGTATGTTTATTGAGAGTGCACGCTTAATTTTCATGCATGAATATGACGCTAGAATATAAGTAAGTTTCACCTAATAGTTACGAACTTATATTCACAAGTAGTGGAGGTTGCTTATAAACAATCGCGTTAAATGAATTCTTGGCATAAGTTTCATGCGTCTTCCATAGTAACGAATGCCTCGTCAACACTTATAATTTTCATAGAGCGTAATGATTCTTCTTGTATCTCTATTATGCAATCATGTAGGGGACTTGTGGGGAATGTTTTGGGTTGACGTATGCAATCATCCAATTCAATAACGTTAGGAAGATTTGAAAGTTAATTTAAGCGGACCTAATTAACTTGGAGCATTGAGAATTCATGGTTTATTGAAATGCAATTGGAAATCATTTTATTATGCAAGTGTAACATGTGTGGAGATGAACCCCTTAGCTAGCATTCATCCATACTTTCATCAATTTCGTATTTACATTCTGCTTTAATTACAATTTGTTCATTTAGTTTAATTTCGTCAAAACCTAAATCCCCCTTTACTTTAATGTCAAATTAGTTAGAAATCAATTTAGTTTGTGTTTTTAAGAGTCTTGAGTCAAGTTACAACACAAATTCGTCCAAATTCACCAAAGTGTTCAAAACTGCCCAGAAAGTGTATTTTAGGCAGTTTTTAGTGTTTTGGGTGATGTTTGAGTCTTTTGGTTTGTTTTAGTGTTTTAAAGTTTAGTTTTGCATTCTTTGAGTCTAGTATAGTGTTTTATATTGTGTTTTTACGTTTTTGAGTCAAATCCAGGTGATTAACAATCCCTCCTAATCCCCGGTCCAGAACGATCCCTACTTACATACTTACTACAATTTGACAAAAAGAGGGTTTAATTTGTGTGCGTATAATTCTCGCATCACTTCTCCAAAAGTCCCCAAGGTAGGAGACCTCTAATTTTCGACACAAAGGGTGGGGAAGGAAGAAGATGAATGACATTGGAAGAGTTTGATGCTAGTGAACTCTTCCAATATGGCCGGCCTCCTAGAGAGAAAGAGAGAGCAAATATCTCTCATCTTTCCTCAAAGAAACCCTAATAAGGGATGGAGTTATAAAGTTGCTTTTATAATAATTTCAAATGAGTGGCAAACTTGTAATAAGTGCACCAACACCATCCCTTCTCTCTATGGCCAACCATGGTTTTGTTAGTGGGTTAATTGCCCATTTTTGTTTAAGTTGTCATACAACTTAAACCTTATGTGCCTTGTGGACCAAAACCTTTTTTAGTATCAAAGCCCACAGCTAACTTAAAGCCTAAAACGAACCTTTCGTTCTTGATTAATTAACTTTTAATTAATCCTTGCCATATACAATTAAACTATTTAATTGTCCTTACTCATCTTCATTACATCCTTGAATCATTACCTTACATGGTGTGCGATGTAATAGGTTCTTTTTAGCGAGGCAGTGGGCAATTAAAACTCTTACTAATCGATTATGAATTGAAACTTACTTTCAATTCTCCCTTTAGTGATTATACACCTTTAGGGCTTCCACAAGCCATGAGTGACACCTACTAATATGTCATGGCTACCCAAGCTAATCAGAAGAGGTTGGAGAACCTATTCACGGGATTACAATGCAATACAGTCTTTCTTTAATACAATGCTCTTGATCACATTGTTTGGTTTGATAGTTTATTCATGTCTACTATCCAATGTGATTCTCTTACTTATATGATTACCTTGAATGTGATTTGGAATGACTTCCTAAATCTCATTCATACTCTGGCCAGAGATTCTTAATCATATTATAAAGTATTCTCCTTCAACGGTTAGAAGGCTAGAGATCCCTTGTTGTGCATTCACCTACCTCTATAGTTAAGTGGCTTAACCCCAACTATGTCGTGGATACCCTCTAATGGAGTGCCTTTGACACAGTCAAAGATCAAGGACCTAACCACAAGACAACTATGATGCCTCATATCAAATGACTACTTTGATGAGTATGAGAACTCTTTGTTGATCGCGTTCAGTGGACTCATTCTCTATTGAGCACCTACATACTTGTCTTGGTGTCAGTCACACCAATGACTCAAGACTAATCACTCTCCCAGAGAGAAGACATAGCATGTATTGATCTTAACAGACTGTCAATGCCCAATTGGCAATCCTATGATCAGGAACGTTTAGGATATATATACGAAAAAGAATGGTCTCATTAATCCAACTTTTTTAGATCACTTTCTCTCAATTACATATTCCTTGGACTTATTGTTCAAGCATATAATGTTTGTATGTGACGGCTTTAAACAATAGTCTTTGCCCTTATATTAAACTAGATTAGTTTAACATATGAATGTTCGTAAAGTATCATCATATGATTGGCTTTAGGACACATTTTCAGCAACATGGTCACTTATTGCCCCAGAATAGGGTGATGGTGGAACCACTGCTCCATCTGATCTAGCTCTGCCTAGAGCTGGTGAGTCCATGATTAGACTTCTGAGATATATGTTTCCGAATTAGCCTTACTCCAATCCTAGAAAATCATGGCCCTAAATAATTAGTGTGGAAAATAATTAATTAAACAATTTAATTAATTATTACGGCGGTTCTATGTCTAAAAAGGGCTCCTAAGGTTATTGGGCTTGTTTTAATTATAAGATGATTTGGAGTGGATTAGTGGCCCAAAATGGCCCAATTTCCATTGTGGACGGGAATGAATAGACAATATGGTGATAAGAGCGCTTTGCCTTTATATACTGGTGTGTGGAGGAAGCTTCAAAAAAAAAAAAAAAAAAAAAAAAAAAACAGAGAATTTCCACTAGAAGTTCAAGTCTCTTTTAAAACACGTACAAGCCTCACATGCAAGTAGTTGTAGTCTTCCACTCATCTTTGGAAGAGAGAGAGTTAGTATTTTTCAAGAGAGTTTTCTCTATAAGTCTCAACTAGAGACAAAGCTACAAGAGAGAAAACCCAAACACCTCCACCACCACCAAAACCGTCTCATCCCCTTTGTGCTAGAGTGTTCTAGCTCAACACTCTACCACACCATCCATCCTCACCTTGATTCTAGGTGAACTACAACGGTTTAATCTTCAATGGAGATAGAGCAAATAGGCAACCTACTCACAAGATGTCTACGTGCAACCAAAATTTACAAAGGATGTTCTTTGTGTCTTTGGAGATGGAGCATGCAAATGAAGGAAGAAGACCCTCACCTAGGGTGAACAACTTTGTGAAAACAAACTAGTGCCCCAAGAGGTATAATGCTTCTATCATGAAAGTTTTGAAAAACAAAATGAGTACATCAACCCTGGGATTAAAGATTGTTTGCATGTTACATACTTTGGACTCCTCCATGATAGGGTGAAGTCGGTGTATGAGTCACAAACAATTGTAGTCTATCATAGTGGAAGGCAACAAAAGAGTGTTCAAAGCACCTCACGCTTGTCAACTTAATATTGGTTTGGTTAAGGGTTTTAGGTCTCATCACATATTAACATTCATTTCAGTCTAATTAAAATTATTTGGTCATGTTAGGCCTAGCAATTTTTGACACGACCCGTTAACCTGACACGAAATTAATAGGTTTTTGGGTCGACACGATAACAAATCAGATCATTATCTAGTAACCCGAAAAGCACCTGTTAAGATAACAGGTCGATCCAGGTATACACATGGGTAACCCGTTACACGATAAGAAAAATATTGATTTTATACCATTAACAAAATAGGGGAAACTTGATTTAAGTCCAAGTTTTTAGCCAATAGTAGGATAAATGGTCCAGTTTATTCAAATAAGTCCAATTCCTTAAATTTAATTATTTTATTATCTATAATTATCTCTTCAATGATAAGACTTATTATAAAAATCAAATTTCTTCCTAATTATCACTTTGATTATTTCTCTTTATTTATTTTTTTGTTATTTCTTGTTCTTCCTCCTGCTTTTCCTAATTATCTCTTTGATTATTTCTCTTTATTTATTTTTTGTTTTTAAACCCCATTTATAGATTTTATTTTTAATTTTTATAATCAATCTATATCACAGGTTAATTGTATTTATATACTTATATGACAGATTCTTTTTATAATCAACCTGTCACAGATTAATGTGTCTTGCTTGTAGGTATATTCTTTCCTTCTTTTTTTCTACCTTTTAGTTAGGTTTCATATCTCACTTATCGGTATAATATACATTTTTTTTTCTACCTTTTAGTTAGGTTTCATATCTCACTTATAGGTATAAATATACATTCATCTATTTGTCAGTTGAGTTAAGGTATAATGTTTTGCAGATAGATTTATGTTAGTATATTAGGTTTTTTATTATAAGATATTAATTAGATTTTTTGGAGTTGGAAAATGCATAATATCATAAGATTTTAGTTGATTTTTAATATTTTTAGAAAATATAAAATGGGTATAAAAGAAATAAAAACATATATTTAGATAACTGGATTCACTCCTAAAAGCACTCTAGTTTGTGGACTTGGATCTAAAAGCCCCAAAAAATACTGTAATTAATAGTGTAAGATTTGATCCATAACTAAATTGAAAGTTAATATAAATATATATATATATATATATATATATATATATATACACACGTATTAAATTTAGAAAATTGAGACCGTTTGATCGGCTGGGATTTAATCTCGCTAGTCCAATATTTTTCTCAGCCCTAAATCAGACTCTCTCTCTCTCTCTCTCTCTCTCTCATTCTCGAAGTCTCAAATCGAAGAAGGCGCTCTCTCTCTCTCGAACTGAACTCTCGAATCTCAGTCTCAAACCTCAACTTCAGCCTTCCACGAGCCCACAGTCACCCTTTCCAGTCTCCTTCCACCACACCGCTGTCACCACATACGACCTAGTAACCCACCACCAGTTGATCTGCTACGTTTGCCTCCAATTCTCTTTCCCTAGATCGAGTCAATCTCCTGCCCTAATCGAAGTATTTGTTGATTCTTGCGAATTATTTTCAAAATATAAGGTTTTGCTTCAAATTAGTTTTCGAATTAAGATCGGTTTCGCTTATTCAATTTGGGGTTTTTCATTTCTAGGTTTTGCGAAAATTGGGTTTTTCATTTCGAAGAAATATTTATGTGACAATGTGGTATGTGCAAATTTAGAAGAAAAAAAAAATTCTTAACATGTCATAACGGGTCAGGTCATTTTACCTGTTAGGTAAAATGATCTTACTTGTTAAGAACCCGTTAAGATAATGGGTGTGACATGACATGACCCATTAAGATAACAAGTGTTACACAAACATGGCAAACACGACTCGTTTGCCAAGCCTAGTCCATGTGATTGATTTAGTAGCATATGATACTCCCACTATTTATGCAAAACAATTTCTTGAAAAAAAAACTATATGGTACTACTAACGAAAGCTTTGCATTCTTTGAAATGACTATGAACCTTTGTTTTGATCCAACACGAGCCTAGTGTTGGATCTCGGTTTAGGGAGGGTGATTGATTTTATTTACGCATTTAATCAAATCAAGGCATGTTTCCCTATGGCCGTTGGGCCGTTGGGCCGTTGGACCCAACTACTCCAATTCCCATGCATTTTAAATAAAACATAAAAGGAGTACATCAAAGTAAAGAAGAGCTTATGCTCTTTTACAACATATTTGATCTAATTAAATTACAACCAAAATCTAATGTACACATTCCCCTGATTCAAGCAAATCTAATCACATAACTCAATTATCATAGGCTTAGGTTCATAATTGACATTTCTTTAATTAACCAATCACAATAACCAATTAAACCATAAAGCAACATTATGATTCGGTTTTTGTATCAATAGAATTGATTTGAACAGAGTTAGATGAAATGCAAATCTAATTCTCTAAAGAGCGCAAACTATTTTGTCTTCTAGCTAATTTGGGCCAAAATGCAATAACCTCAATTTTTGGGCCATTATGCAAAACACAAACTTCTGGGGTCACTTTGTAAAAACACAAGAGTCCACAACTTTATGTAATTACAACTAGAACCAAAAATTTTCAACAATTACAAAAACTTTGTTAAGGGAACAAGACAATTTGTCCTTTAGTGATTTTGAGTCTTTATGCAAAAATCATAAACTTTTGGATCAAAGTGAAAATACACAAACGTATCAAAACTTTGTGTAATTGCAAGAAACCTCCAAAATACCCCCACTAAAGGGGTGGCCGGTTTTGGTAGAGAAGAAGGGTATGAAAATTCAAATTTTCTCAAAGTGTGAAGAAATGGAGAGGAAAGTGTGGTGAGTGGAAAAGTACCAATCTAACCACAAACCAAGGCAAACAAAGAACACAAACGAAGACAAACAAAGACGTAACAAAACATAAAGTAATTTTGCATCAAAACTTCCCAACTTTATGTTCTTGCTATGAACATGAAAAACAATGAAGAACATTTATGAAACCCATAAGAGCGCCATGACATTTTTCACCCAAGGAAACCTAAAACTCTCTCAAACAAAAGGGGATTAACATATTAACATTCTAGGGTACTTAGGGTTCCTAATATCACTTTAAAACACTTTTAACAAGACACAGATGAACCCAAAAAATCCACCCATGGATTTGGCTGAATTTCCCCAAACTTTGGCTCCAAAATTCATGCTCAGATGAACAACATCAACAATTTTTGAAATGGCAAGTTTCATGCAAAATTTAATCTCAAAGAGACAACAATAAGGCTTGTAACTATGACAACATTCAAATCATAAGCTATGAACAACAAAACCCAAAAAGGTTCACCCACTAATCCACCTAGGCTCTTATACAACTTGAAGAAGATTATTTGATAAACTAAAGGTCATTGAGCAACATAATACATACATTTAACAATTAAATGGTAGAATCATGCTTGCATGCACTCTAAAGTGATACATTCTCGAAGAGCCACATATTCTTCTTGTTGATCAACGATTATTACAATATCAGGTAACCTTGTCATATATTTAATTCCGCCGAGAAATGTTTGCAAGTGAAATAATTGTCTCTTCAACACATCTGCATCCCTTTTTCCGAAGCACGGTTGAGTCTCCCCGTCATTTGTTTCGTTCTCAAGTCCCTGAACTTATGAAATCTTGTTTCTGTAGTATACCATATCCCTAAGAAAAACAAAAAAGAAAAATATGGTGTATAAATAGAAGTTCTGTTTATGCACCTTACTTCACTTATTCAAACGGACCAACTAGACTAGTTACAACATCACATTGATGGCCTTTACTTGTGTCCTAGCTCGTCTGAGAGCTAAATTTGCCTCAATTATTTGTCTTATGGAACGTGAGAAGTAGATGCTCATCTACTTCTGGAATTTGAATTGAAATTGAGATACAGATGTAAGTGCTTCCCTTCTGAATCAAATACATTCATATTTGAAAAAGGTTGACCATAAGTTCTTTCAAAATTGACTATCTATCCCTCTATTAGAAGTGTTCCATAAATTTCTGTGATCGAGTAAATAACTCTATGAAAGAATGGATCGGATTGAATTGATGCTATATTGGATTTGAATCAGATTTCGGATCAATCTATATTGATTGACTGCCTATATTATGTTGTTGCCAGCAGATACCACTATTTTTTAATCACTAACGAAATATTGCATCTAGAAGCCCATTTACTTTGCAATTTAGATAAATATGGAATTGTGAGGCTGGGAATCATTGATATTTGACTCGGACCTGTTCTAAAAAAGTCGAGGCATTTCGAATTGTTTGTTGACAGGGACAAAGTCAAGGAAAACCTCTGAAATTATTTCAATATTAGACCTTGTGTGGAGCCAAAAATAATCCCAAAAATTATAGACGTGACATGTGGATTTTTGGTCATGAAGAACAAGATTACCCTCGAGGCACACTAGAATTTCCACGTGCATGCAACGGACAATAATGGCGGACAATAATGGCTCAATTAAGGAAGAGTCAAAGGTGATCAATATTGTGTTTATTTAAATCCCTCTCATCACTCCCTATCAATTCCTTATTAATTTTATTCAAAAATTAACTCTCAAAATTTCCTATATAATTGCCATGTTAATTGCAAGATATTATTTCATATAACATCTTGCAATTATTCACCCAATTACACCATATATGACCGGCCATTCTCCATCAATAGGGTCGGCCACTCTCCTATAAATACCCCTCTTATCCCACTAAAATGCAAAGTTATTTGCTCCCCACAAACTCCTAAACATATTATTTTCAAAATTCTAACTTTGGCATTGGAGATTCTTCAGCCAAAGCCTTCCCATTCATCGTGGGCACATGAGGCTTTTGGCCTTAATCTTAGGTGTTGTTATTTTGCAAGTGCATTTTCGTCAAAGGAGAAGGCGGCGAAAATTTACATCCACAAATTGGTCAGCGCGGTTAAGAGCCGCAGGGTAAGATTGGCACTGCTAGGATCCATAGTGACAGATCAAGAGCGGCCGGGAGCCTTAGAGCAAGTAGGCACGGCTATGAGCATGGAGCCAGGCCCACGTCATTTCAAAACCTCCAACGACGGAGTAGAATATGAGGCTTTACTATCCGCCTCTGCTAGCAAAGACTTAGCAACGAAGAAGCTTGCAATCCATTTAGATTCTCAACTGACCACCAACCAAGCTTCAGAAGAACACTTAATGAAACATCTAAGGATGGCCCAATACTTGGAAAATGTCCAGGAGCAGCTCACTGCGCTTCCTACTTGCACCCTTATGCGGGCTCCACAAGAAGTTTGAAGTCTCAAGTAGATCGCCAAACAAGACATCACAGGTTGAAGATTATCTTAGTTGTCTAGCAATCCAATTTTCCTCAATTGCACTCACGACAATGACTTCCATGCTCTCCAGTGCAAGAAGGTAAACCAATCCCCCAACACCTATTTGGGTGAGCTCTCTAGTGCGAGAAGGTACACTAATTCCCCTACACCCATCTAGGTAAGCTCTCCAGTGCGAGAGGGTAAACTAATTCCTTGACACCCATTTGGGTAAGCTCTCCAGTGTGAGAGGGCAAACTAATTGCTCTCTAGTGCGAAAAGGTAAACTAATACTAATTGTTCTCCAATGCTAAAGGAGGGTAAACTAATTGCTCACCAGTGTGAGAGGGTAAACTAATTCCCCGACACCCATCTGGGTAAGCTCTCCAGTGCAAGAGGGAAAACCAATTTCCCAAAGCTCTCCAGTGCAAAAGGGTAAACCAATTCCCCGACACCCATCTAGGTAAGCTCTCCAGTGTGAGAGGATAAACTAATTCCCCGAAACCCATCTGAGTATGCTCTCCAATGCGAGAAGGTAAACTAATTGCTCTCTACCCATTTGGGTAAGCTCTCCAGCGCCAGAGGATAAATTAATTATTCGACACCCATCTAGATCTACTCTTCAACATAGGAGAGCAAACTGCCCATGAATTTCCCCACAACTACCCATTTTGATGTGATTAGTTAATGATTTTCATATTCCATATATCCTTATCATGTTGTGATGCAGGCTACACAGCTCAAAGGATCGAATACTTGAATACCAGTTAAGCAGCAAATGGCCTAGTGTCGTAAATGACGACAAACTCAACAGCTCGACACCCAAGAAGCCAAAACTCACGACCATAGTGACTCCATGGATCGTTAACCTTTTACGAAGCAACATGCCCGATCGACGGTTCTATGGCTAAAAGTTTTGCAAGACACTTCAAGCAAACAAAGTTTTAAGAAAAACAAAGATAGAGTGAAGCGAAGAAAGCAGTTTATTAAATTTCTAGCAAATTGATAAACTTATATGAAGGTTGCCAAAATCTGACATAAGCTAAACAAAGCAGACTACTCATTTAGCAGCTTGGATAAGCTTTGGCTCTCCAGCAGCCATCATGCTATCAGTTGCCACTTCACACTTAGCACTTTGCTCATTTGACACTTCATCTTCAGCAACTCCGATCTTGGCAGCTCCATCCTTGATTGCTTCATCTACAGCAGCTGAGAAATCAAACCCAAGCAATTTCCTCTTTCTTGGCAAGCAGCACAGACGTGGCAGCCCAAACTATGGCCCATGCCACTTCCTCAACCCATGCTGAGCCAACCCTTTGCTCCAGCCAAGTCGTGGCCCCTGCCACACCACCTCCTCAATCCATGCCGAGCCGACTCTTGGCCCTTGCCAGCAGATGTGCCGCATCACCTCGACGGTTGCCCTGCGGCAACACCACCCAAGAAGAAGACAAAGAAAATTAAGTTTTTCTTACCTTGGTGCAGCACGGAGCAGACAAAGAAATCAACAAAAGACGGTCATTTACATGGGCAAGCGAAGAAGAATGTTAGGGGAGGGGGAAAAATATCCTCTAACTTTCTCTCTTTCTTGTAGGGATAAATAATTGCCCTCCGAAGTTGATTTAATCCCCTACTTAAGGTAGGCCTAAATAGGCTTTGGTGGCAATTTATTTCCCTTTCCTAGAATAATCTAATTCCAAGTCCAAGTGGGAATCTACATCAAAGTTGGAGATCTCTACACCTATTGCTCTTTCGTGTGAGCAACCCAACAAGTGTAGGGGCATTTGTGGAGCCAAAAATAATCCCAAAAATCATGGAGGTGACATGTGGATTTTTGGACATGAAAGACGAGATTACCCTCAAGGCACACCGGAATTCCCACACGCACGCAATGAACAATAACGGCTCAATTAAGGAAAAGCCAAAGGTGATCAATATGGTATTTATTTAAATCCCTCTCATCACTCCCTATCAATCCCTTATTGATTTTATTCAAAAGGTAACTCCCAAAACTTCCTATTTAATTTAAGAATAATTGCCACATTAATTGCAAGATATTATGTCAAATAATATCTTACAATTATTCACCCAATTCCACCATATATGGCCGGCCATCTCCACCAATAGGGTCTGCCACTCTCCTATAAATACCATTCTTATCCCACTAAAATGAAAAGCCATTTGCTACCCACAAACTCCTAAACACATTCTTTTCATAATTCTAACTTTGGCATCGAAGATTCTTCGACCAAATCCCCTCCTCCCCTCCCCTATTCATCGTGGGTGCGTGAGGCTTTTGGTCTTAATCTTAGGTGTTATTATTTTACAAATGCATTTTCGTCAAAGGAGAAAGCGGCAGAAATTTGCATCCACACCTTGGACTTTCCCAAACTGTACAAGCTTCTTCTAAAGCATACGGCTTTCTGGATGTAAATGATGACATCTATACAGAGGAATCTTATATATATAATGAAGTAAATATGTGAAATGTTCATAACGTATCATCTTATGATTGGCTTTAAGGCATATTTCCAAGACTATTCCCTTAGTCAATCTATGATAGTACTTTTGTTCCACTTAACACGTTTAGGAGAGCAGAATTTTGACATGCTAGAGCCAAGTTGGCCGAACCCCCTAGTAAATTTTGGTTTAGTCTATGAACAATTTCCTATGTTTCCGAATTCAAGTTTAGTGTTTGTTTCAGTTCTAGATGACGTTATGGATATTGTCCTTAAATATGAGTTAATTGAATTGTGTTTCTTGTATACATATGACCGAATTCAATTAAACACATGATTAGGTATAAATGTGGGAAAGTTAGTTGTCTAGATGAATGTGTAATTATGTACACTAGCTTTATACCTTAATCATCCATCTAGCAACGACTTCAGGTTTATCCAACCTAATTAAGGGCCTTGGCACCACTCTTCATTGTAAATGATACTAATTTCCATTAAAGAGGCTTTATATTCTACACGTTCCAGAAGAACGTCGTTAAGTTTTAAAGAAATTTGAGAGAACAATGATCATGAATGAAACCATTGAACAAAATGTGGAATATTGCACCACTTCCAAAATATGAAGCCCGAAGCTATGTATTAGAGCCAATCGATTGCCTTATAATTGAGAAGTGTCACATGTGGTTAGCCTAAAACCGGGTGATTCGAGCTGTTTACTTACTTTAGCACGATAGTTTGGGACACTTAGGTCAAGAAACGATCCCTCATACTATACGAAGCATCTCCTTACCTAAAGTAAGGATCTTGTTGCCAATAACACACTTTTCCAAGCATGCTCATTAGGGAAATTGGATTTATATATTATCCTTAGAAAAGATAGTACATGGCCCTCTTTTCACAGTGAATTCAAGGGAATAGTTGTGGACTATCCAACCAAAATGGGACCATGTAAATACTTATGGTTTTGGTTGATGTGTCACGAACTAATCACATGTTTGTCCACATATTGTTGCTAACTTCCTGGCTAATTTTTACCTTAAAGACTCATCACCATGTTTATCTCGTAGAGTCTGGAAGACTGGATAATGCTAAAGTGTTTATATTGAAGATGTTTCATGGCCTATTGCATGTTTTTTAGATTTGCAATTGAACAACGAATTCTCCATGTTCACCCCAAAACAGCTTCGCGGAGCGATCATAAAGTGCAATTACATTGATAGTCCAAATCTTGGTAAACGTACCAAGCAAATTTGATTCCAAGATAACCTTGCTAACCTCTTCATGAAGTCACTGCTGAAGTCAACCTTGCAAAAGCTTGTTTGAGGAATTGGTATGTGTAATTATCTCATTTAAAAGTTTTATCAAACTTAGGGGGAGTAAGACGTATACTCACTTAAACTAAATGTACTCTTTTTGCTTATGATTAGGAGTATTTTCTCACTGTGTTTTTGCTACTTGATGAAGGTTCAACGTGGCACCCATCCTGGGCTAGTCATATCCTTGTGTGTGTCTACTTGCGTCCTGAAGGTGTTTAGTTTTGACTTGTAACTTCTCATTTTTCTCCTTAGACTATGGGTTTTTATTCCACTTTGGGTTTTACCATAGCGAATTGATTTTGTAAGTTTTATTACCTATGCATTCTTCCATACGTTTTGAGACTCACATTTGTGCCAACTAGATAAAATGACTTCATCAACTATTTCTACATCATCATATGAAGATGTGATGCATTTACATGAGTTTTTACACCCTCAAGGCGGAGTGTTGAAGTCCTAAATTAGTTAGGAATGTGATTGTGCAAATTCTAGTAGATTATGTGTAGGATTCTACAATATCTTTTAAATAGTTTCCTAGTTATAATTGTATTTGTTGGGGAATAAGTTTCCCTCCTTTATTAATATAAATAAAGGCACAAGGTATGAGTGTTGAAATTCTAAATTAGTTAGGAATGTGATTGTACAAATTCTAGTAGATTATGTGTAGGATTCTACAATATCTTTTAAATAGTTTCCTAGTTATAATTGTATTTGTTGGGGAATAAGTTTCCCTCCTTTATTAATATAAATAAAGGCACAATGCATGAGGAATACCATCATAGAATTCCTCAAGCCATTGTCCATTTCTCTCTCTCTTTGCCGCACTCTTTCAATAAAATAGGCCACAATGACTTCATCCTATTTTAAGAAGGATAAAATAAATTGAACCATTTATTCTCTTTACCATCATCTAAAGATTATATGTGCAAAAAATCATTCAATTTGGATATCTTTTAGTCATTCATATGCATTAAACAAATAGACAGTTCATCATGAAGATGTTACTTTTTATTAAAACTGTTGATTTGTTTAATGGAAGAGGATCCTCTCCGGATCAACTTTGTGGGGACCCTAGGGATACCCACATCCTAGTCGTTCATCGTACATTGTACGGTCAGTTTTCGTCAGATACTATTTGTGTTTAATTTTAAATATAAAAAGTCGAATGATTTCTGACCGCATGATACACGATGAATGACTAAGATGTGGGGATATGAGGATGAGATCCAATTCCTTGTTTGACACGTATGGATAACTAAACGATATTAAAATTGAATAATTCTTTGTAAATGTAATTTTTAGATGATGATAAAGATAATAAACGGTTTCGAATATGAAATTCATACGCCAAATATATGTTAATCAGAAATGGGGGACAAGTAGATTTCCCAACGGAGGAACACCAGCATTAGGTGTAAACTGCGGGTTACCCGAAAATAACAATACAGTACCTTTTAGGCGGTAACTGCTAATTGTACAGTAGCTTTGATTGAAGAGTAAAGCGAGAAGCTTCAGCCCGTGTCTATTTTTGAGTAGCATGGCAACCAGCGGCAGCCCTCCCTGTATGCTTGTCGCCCAAACCCTCCCAACGTTTGAGAAATGCAGAACAATGTCTGAACTCCGGCAACTCCACGCCCAGATTATCAAAACAAACCTCGTTACCCACAATTTGATCATAAACAAGCTCGTATCCTCCTGTTCTCTCTCTGGCGGCCTGGAGCACGCCCTTTCGGTCTTTCGTCGAATTGAAAACCCCAATCCCTTCATGTTTTTCACACTCATAAGGCACATTTCTGACAGTGCGAATCCGTTGGAAGCTGTAGTTCTCTATGCGCATATGCTCTCCTCTTTGAAAAGTTTTGATGGTGTCGAATTTTCGATCCCTGCTGTACTGAAAGCGTGCGGCAAGTCGCGGGCTTTGGAGGAGGGGAGGCAAGTTCATGGCCAAGTGTTGAAAACCCAGTTGTTGTTTGATATGTATGTAGCGAACGCATTGATCAGGATGTACTCGGAGCTGGGAGAGATTGAATTGGCAAAGAGGGTGTTTGATAAAATGCATCAGAGAGATGTAATTTCTTGGAATTCACTGATTACAGGTTGTTTGAGGGTGCGGGAGATTGATTTGGCTCATGAGCTTTTCAATAAGATGCCCGAAAGGGACTTGGTTTCGTGCAATGCGATGATTGATGGGTATGGGAAGAGTGGGAAGTGTGAGCTTGCAGAGCAGGTTTTTAGGTCTATGAATGAAAAGGACGTGGTTACTTGGACATCAATGGTTTCAGCATATGTATTCAATCACCGTCCGAAGGAAGCATTGGCTTTATTTAGGGAAATATTGAATGTCAGAATTCAACCTGATGCCCCTGCTCTTGTTAGTGTTCTATCAGCCATCACCGAGTTGGGTTTTGTTGACGAAGGCAAATGGGTGCATACTTACATTTCGACAAATAAGATTAAGCTGAGTTCTGGGTTTATTGCTTCGGCTCTTATAGACATGTATGCGAAATGTGGACATATAGAAAATGCCTATCATGTCTTCAAACAGGTATCTCATTATAAAAATGTCGGCGACTGGAACTGTATGATCTCCGGCCTTGCAATGCATGGGCTTGGTCATCAAGCTCTGGAGGTATTCCTTGACATGGAAACAAAAGAAATCAATCCAGATGAGATCACTTTCTTAGGACTGTTGAGTGCTTGTAGTCATGGAGGTCTAGTTGAAGAGGGCAAGTTTTGTTTTAAACTCATGCAGGAGAAGTACAAAATCAACCCTACAATTCAGCACTATGGATGCATTATTGATCTCTTAGGTAGAGGTGGGCAGTTGGATGATGCTGTTGAGATTGTACAGAATATGCCCATGGAGGCTGATGTTATTGTTTGGAAAGCTATTCTCAGCGCTTGTGTGCAGAATGGTGATGTAGCAATTGGGGAAAGTGCTGCCTTGAAGGCCATAGAGTTAGCTCCCGAAGACTCAAGTTGTTACATTCTCCTCTCAAATATTTACGCCAAAGTTGGGAGATGGGATGATGTGCGCAAGGTCAGATTAATGATGAGACAAAGAGGAGTGAGAAAGATTCCCGGATCCAGTTCAATCCTTGTGAACGGGAAGGTTCATGAATTTCTTGTGGGAAAGGAAATGGATGTTAAATGTAACGTCGAGGTTCTTTCAAAGATAGGAGAGGTGGTCTCTAGGTTGAAATTGGAAGGATATAAGCCTGACCTGACTCAAGTTCTTCTGGATATTGAAGAGGAAAACAAAGAGAGCTCACTTACCCTTCACAGCGAGAAGATGGCACTTGCATTTGGACTAATAAACACTAGCAACGGAGCTCCTATTCATATAGTGAAAAACTTAAGGGTTTGCTGTGATTGCCATTCGTTTATCAAACTGGTTTCTCGCATTTACAATTGCCGAGTTGTTGTGAGAGACCAAAACCGTTTCCACTGTTTTGAGAATGGTTCCTGCTCCTGCAAAGACTTTTGGTAGTACAATTTTAGTTAGCCCATTTGTAAACCACATGACAGAAGACTTGTATGGTATAGCAACTAATTCACGGGGCAGACGTAAGCAGGATGCAACGTGATCAAACGGACATGTAATTTTCCTAACATGGTACACTGCCGCAGAGACGCGGGTTCAGTTCCATTGCCATTGATCCATACATTGCGAATGCTATGCATGGTTGAGAGGACAGCGACTACCGATTTGGACGGCTGTGGCAGAGAGAGAGGAAGAGGGAGAGCTTCCTCTTATTTATACAGAGTCACTGATGATCCAATTCGCTTGTCCATGTATGTTGTTCCGATATCTATGAGGTGTGGGTCCCACAACTAATTAAAACTGCACTACATGATTTCTTGTATTGCAGTTTTAGTTAGCTTATGGGCAACAGTGTTTATGTATTGAAAATATTGTTCCATTGAACCATTTTCATATGTGATTAAAAAAAAAAAAAAAAAAAAAAAGGCATCGAGCAGGCTTCAGTACTATATGATTGGTGTTAAGGAAATGATTTCCGCACTCTTTTTTTTTTTCCTCCCATACTTCTCTTTTATCTTCTAACTGTTGGATTAAAAAATCAAAGTTGTGTAGAAGGAGAAAACAGAAATCATTTTCCTCAATTTTATTTGAATGTCTAGATTTTTCTTAGTTGGAATATTTGTCTGGTTTTGTTTTTGACACAATTCTCACCAGCTCTACGACTCGATTGTATTCACCTGTCAGTATCCCAATGAAAATCAAGAGATGATGAAAGGGCAAGCATTAAAATGGCAAGTCTTTCACGTCTCACCCTGATTTCCTCTGAAAGTAAATAAAACATAATTGAATGGCATTATTGCATGTCATTTTGTGGTTTCCTCTAAAAGTAAATAAAACATAATTGATTGGCATTATTGCATGCCATTTTGCGGTTCAATTTTTCTTGTGGGTCTTCTTCTTCACAGTGACATGTGTTACTACTACTAGCTTGTGCCAAGGCGTCTCTCCACGTACTAAATGATTGGCTAAGTAATTTCCAACGACTGGACATCGATTCTTTGGTTCTTTTCCCACCAATTTTCTCAAGATAATTGGTATGAATAAGACTCCACATTTCTCGCAACTACATCTCATTACCCGTAAGTGAACTATGAGTAACTTCCACCCAGCTAGTACACAACGCAACATCTTCAAGAAGCGACCAATTCATACCTACACCAGTGGTCATTTTGTTGAAAAAAAATGGATTGAAACTTTGAGACAAAGAAAGGAATGTAATTGAAAGTAGTTGAGAAAATATGAAATTGTTGTGTAAGGTAGATGATAATGAGAAGGTATTTATAGAAAAGTAAAAACAATTTTTTTAAACAAAATTTCAGATTTTTTTTTGAATTTTTTACAATTTTTTTTAAATTTTTATTCAACTAATTAATCTCTGCCGTTGGATATAAAAAAATTTGAATTTCAACACTCCAGATTGTGCCACGTGTCACAACGGTAATTTTTTTTTAATTTTAAAACTATTTTTTCTTTTATTTTTTTATTTATAAAGCATATTAATATCCACCGTTGATCTCAGATCGAACGGTGGATATTAAATAAGATTTTTTTTTTTTTGACCGTTGAGATCGAACGGTCCAAATTAAAGATTCGTTGAGATCGAACGGACCGTGGGAAGCCACGTGGCTTCCCAACGATAACTGAAAAAGCAATTTTTTTTTCTGATTTTGTGTCGGCAACGCGCCCCCACACGCGAGTGGGGTGCACGCGCCTAACAGAAAAAAATTAAAAAAGCCCTGACGCCAGGCTGACGTCAGCGTTGGCGTCACATGGCCTCAGGCTCTCAGGCTGGTAATTCTCCACGGGCCCGAAGCTCGGGCCTCCACCTCCACTCGGGCTCTCCAACGTTGGAGCCGGTCCACAGGGCCTCGGGCCCCTTTTCTCTCCCCCGTCCCCCGAGCAACCAGCAACGCTAGGCTTGCTCTAACATGGTACATTGCCGCAGAGACGCGGGTTTAGTTCCATTGACATTGATCCATACATTGAGAATGCTATGCATGGTTGAGAGGATAGCGATTACCGATTTGGACAGATGTGGCAGAGAGAGGAAGAGGGAGAGCTTCCTCTTATTTATACAGAGTCACTGATGATCCAATTCGCTTGTCCATGTATGTTGTTCCGATATCTATGAGGTGTGGGTCCCACAACTAATTAAAACTGCACTACATGATTTCTTGTATTGCAGTTTTAGTTAGCTTATGGGCAACAGTGTTTATGTATTGAAAATATTGTTCCATTGAACCTTTTTCATATGTGATAAAAAAAAAAAAAAAAAAAGCACCGAGCAGGCTTCAGTACTATACGATTGGTGTTAAGGAAATGATTTCCACACTCTTTTTTTTTTTTTCCTACCGTACTTCTCTTTTATCTTCTAACTGTTGGATTAAAAAATCAAAGTTTTGTAGAAGGAGAAAACGGAAATCATTTTCCTCAATTTTATTTGAATGTCTAGATTTTTCTTAATTGGAATATTTGTCTGGTTTTGTTTTTGACACAATTCTCACCAGCTCTACGACTCGATTGTATTCACCTGTCAGTATCCCAATGAAAATCAAGAGATGATGAAGGGGCAAGCATTAAAATGGCAAGTCTTTCACGTCTCACCCTGATTTCCTCTGAAAGTAAATAAAACATAATTGAATGGCATTATTGCATGTGATTCATGTGGTTTCCTCTAAAAGTAAATAAAACATAATTGATTGGCATTATTGCATGCCATTTTGCGGTTCAATTTTTCTTGTGGGTCTTCTTCTTCACAGTGACATGTGTTGTCTGTACTTACTGGCTGCATTTTAAAGGGAAGAAATAGGTGGAATGAGCAATATTCCAGCAATAAGTCCTCACTCCAGAAACACAGCAATTTTCCCAATATCTTTCTTTTCATTTTTTTGAGGTGGGGTTTTGATTTCTTCCAGGATTTTGGGATTTATCTGTTTCTTTCTTTTTTACTTTCTTTAAAATTCGTTTGCTGGGTCGGTTGAGCAAGAAGGTATCAGCTGCTTCAGAAAAGGCTGGAACAGAGCAAGACCAGACCGACTTCTTTTCTATTTTTCAGGTCAGCTTCCTATTTTCTTTCTTTTTTAGTATTATTTTTAATTTTTGCTGGTTAGATGGGGTTCTGAGGGGAAAGAGGGTGGGGGAAGCCTCGAACCTGAATGAGGAGGGCCACAAGGGTATTTCCACTAGCCCTCCTCTTTTATTTTTGCTAGTTGGGTTGTCATAGTTTGCTAAAATTCTTATTTACCTGCATTTGATTGTTCCAAAAGATATGAACACTTTTGTATTTGAGATAATTGTTAATCTTTGTGAAGAAAGTGAATTTGGGATTGGATTTTTGCATCTTTTTTGGAACGAAATTGATATACTTTCTTGTTCCTTCAGTAGAATTTTATCTGATGCCGTATATTACCAACATTTCTGCTGCTTCTATTTAGGTTTTGTAAAAGTACATAACTAATAAACTGAGCTGCATTCCATATTTTTTTGGTGTTTAAATTTTAAAACCAAATTACCAAGGTATCCAATCTATAATTCTTGCAACGATTTATCATGTCGTACCACACAGCAAAAGCAAATATTATCTATATATTTGTTCAATGATTGTGCTACTAACATGGTAGACCCTCTGGTACTATTTTCTCCCAGAAATGATTGGACCAGTAGCAATAGCTTTGACTGTGGGTCTTCTTGGATGGGCTTATCAGGCACTAAAGCCTCCCGCTCCCAAAATATGTGGATCGCCGGACGGTCCTCCTGTCACTTCTCCTAGAGTAAAACTCAGTGATGGTAGGCATTTGGCTTACAGGGAATTTGGAGTTCCAAAAGAAGAGGCGAAACACAAGATCATCGTCATTCATGGCTTTTTAAGTTCCAAAGATATGAGTTTGCCTGTCACTCAAGTATGAACCAACACTTATTTTCGGTCCTGCACTAGTTGTTATAACTTTTACCAATCTGAGATGGATATGCTGCAACATTGAGTTGATATGATGGGTAGGTAGGAGCACTCATTTATGTTCCATGGAATATTAGGAAAAGGAAATGATCTCACTGTAATTGGTTACTGTATTGTGAGGAATATAACTAATTATTGAAACATGCCGATGTTATGTCATATGTTGCAGTATGCCAAGATTTGAATAAAATGAATAACTGGTGATCATCTGCACTAGACATGAATGCTAATGTTGAACTCCTCTCTGGTCTTCTCTACCACAATTTGGATTTGGAAGATGTGATGGATTTAAATATTTGCATTTATAGTGCATCATTAGTGCACCTCTCTCTCATTCCTTCTTTGATACAAGTGGAATGCCTTCTGTTCGGTTTTGTTTGTCAGGAACTCATAGAGGAGTTAAGGATATATTTCCTGTTCTTCGACAGAGCTGGCTATGGAGAGAGTGATCCATATCCTTCACGTTCTGTGAAGAGCGAAGCTTTTGATATTCAAGAGCTAGCTGACAAGTTGCTGATTGGGTCTAAATTTTATGTAATCGGAATCTCAATGGGAGCTTACCCTGTATGGAGTTGCTTGAAATACATACCACACAGGCATGATACCTAGTTTAACTACCAGACTACGAGTTTTGCCTATGTTTTATTTTCAACAAAATTTAATGTCAATCTCTCTCTTTTATGTTAGGAAAGCTTGTATCTAATATTACTGATACTGTGATACATTATTTATTTGCAGATTGTCTGGAGCTTCCCTGGTAGTTCCTTTCGTGAACTACTGGTGGCGTCACTTTCCTGCTGATCTATTAAGAGAATCCCTTGGTAAGCTGCAGCTATCAGACCAATGGACATTCCGAGTTGCACATTACACTCCTTGGTTATTGCATTGGTGGATGACCCAGAAATGGTTCCCTTCACTAAGTATCTTGGCTGGGAATAACGCAATTTTCTGCCCGAAAGATTTAGAGATGTTGCAGAAACTCTCAGAAACACCAACTATTGGTCAGGTACTCAAATTTTCTCATTGTCTGCGCACAGTACTAGATCGACCAATTTTCTTTTTCCCTCTTGCAATTACAATTTGAGGTTCAAATCTTTCAATGCTATATTTTGTTGGTTTAAGATTGTTTGAGCTCTTTTATATTCAAACGCATCATTTCTCTGATTTGAACTCATAGCTTAGGGGTTATGTTATCAGGGCAATTACTGAAAACAAAATTTTACCTTAAACTTGAAAGTGGGAGGATGGCCTGCATTCAGTATTTGGTTTTAGTAGTGTCAAACGCTAGCCAAAATTATTAATCTTCTGCTGCAGCAATTATCTAAGCTGACTTAATTTTGCAAACATTTTTTGTACTCAATTTTATCGTCTTATTGAAACTATAATTCAGAGGAGAAGACACTTACCTATAACCAGCGTATGTGATGCAATCTCAAATCTTTTAGTGTCATTGATGTCTTGAGATTATTCCTTTGCTACCGAAACATGAGAGTTGAGAGACATGGGATGTTCTTAATTGCTTGGTAACCGTCAGTATCTTTTGTTTACATTACAAATTCAGGAAAAGATTATGCAGCAAGGAGAGCATGAATCACTGTTCCGAGACATACTGGCTGGTTATGGAAAATGGGAATTCGACCCCTTGGATCTCAGCAATCCCTTCCCTGACAACGAGGGATCAGTTCACATTTGGCAAGGCTATGAGGACAGGATCATTCCTTATAAACTAAACCGTTATATTGCAGAGAAGCTTCCCTGGATTCGTTACCACGAAGTTCCTGATTTTGGGCATTTTCTGATGTTCGACAAGAATCAATGCGAAGCCGTTTTGAAGGCACTTTTGCTTGGATTATGAACTCCCTAAGTAGTAAGTCTTTCTTGAATGCTGCAATGTGTATTACATATAAAGATCTTCTGTATTTTATTGCAATGTAAAACTTAATCATCAGCTTACTTCTCTGGCACAAAGAATTCATAAGTTGTTCGGCATGATTGTACACATCTGCTGTCTCGAAAGTCATCTTCAGAGCGGAAATATACCGTAATCTGATTCACGTCATTTCTTTGGCACTGTAACATTTTTCTGCAGGCTTGTAAGTTGCTCTGTATGTATCCAGATTAAGTACCATGAAGTTGAAGATGGTGGTCGTCTGTTGATTCATGAGAGTGCTCTATGTGAAGCCATTTTCGGGGAACGTTTGCTCGGAGAAGGACCTTCTATCAGATAGTCCTAGCTCAACAGCAACATTGATTATTGCTAGGATTTTGCTAAGGCCAGTTATTCAGACACGCACGCGCGATTTTCTAACAATTGATTAAATGTTATCTACAACCCGAATTTGCTCACGCGCTTGTGGGCACTTAGCTCTTTTTTATATGTGAACATGCCTAAAGAGAAGTTTCACCTGTATTAGGAGGGCAAGAGCGCGGTTACTATTCACTCTCAGTAGTACGTGCTTTGTGCAACTCCACCTATTGGATAAGGGCAAGGGCGATTATTGTTCACAAATGTTTTTTTTTTTTTTATGGGTTGATTTGTTGGCCTTATCTTTCACGTGTTATGTTCGCTTTGTAGGTGTGTTTTATGTTTTTTGGTGTGTTATTTGTAAGTGTGTTGACTGTATGTTTAAGTTTGTTTAAATGTGAACTTTGTAAGTTTGTTTTTTGAAAATAAAAAATATTGTCTAGCTCCATAGTTTATTTCAAATACAAGGCAAAATCAAAGTATTACAACAAGCATAATTAATTTTAAAAATAAATGTCTTCAATCTCCTCGACCAATTGTGCATGAATCTTCTTCCACATTTGTTGTTCCCTCATCTCATTTCCCATGGTCGAGTCATGAGTAACATGCACCCAAACCTCAAACAAAGCAACTTCTTTCCCAATCGACCAAATTGTCTTCTCACTCTTTTTTCCTTTTTTTTTTTTTTTTTTTTTTTGTAAAAAAGAGATTTGGAAAGTGGAAAACAAATATAGAAGATTTAGTAAAAATAAATATTGAGTTGTGTTGTGGGGAATAAAGAAGTTGGTTGGGTATTTATAGAATAATAAAAACATTCCTAGTTTTTTCCTTTTTTTATTATTATTTTTCTATTTTATTAAATATTTTACAATTGGATTAATCGTGACTGTTGATTTTCCTACTCATCTGAAATCAGATGCACAAGAACATACCACGTGGCACAATGGTAATTTTTTCAATTTTTTTTCACTGTTGGAAATCCAACGATCCAGATTATCAGGCTATTGGAAATCCAATGGCTCTCATCACGCCACACCATAGAGCCTTTGGGCTCTTCTGTTAGAGCTGTTGCAGAGGGGTTCACTGTTGCAGAAGTTGACGGCCCTCTCCTCCATTTGCGCATGTATTACACATGCTAGACACAAAATAAAAAATATGTCTGACGTCAACCTTGCCCGTTGGTGCAAGGTTGGGCATAACTTGCTCGGGCTTTTGGGTGAGCTTCACATAGCCCACAACTTGCCTTTTTCAATTTGGTCCACTGAAGGTGGTTTTTTTGGGTTGAAGGGCATCTTTCAAGTCCTTGCCGTTGTCCTAGACCTGACAATTTCTTACACAACCCGTTAACACGACACATAAACAACACGAAAATAACAAGTTTCGAGTCAACACGATAACTAATCGAGTCATTATCGAGTCACACGATAAGAACCCGTTAATAACATGTCCTTAACAGGTTTACACAAGGATGACGCGCGAGTACCCCGTTTCGACATGTTAAGAAAAATAATATTGTTATGATTTTAATTTTTTAAACTACTAAAAAAACTTACTATAAAAGATAATAGCCATAGTGTATATGTATATATTGTATATTAAATATGTATTATTGTATTATTATTTTATATAAATTTAATTTTTTTATTTTTTTTATAGTATATTATAGGCAGAGTGTGAGATTAAAAATAATATAACAACATTAAAAATAAAAATATCAATAATTTAAAAATACCAAAGACATTAGAAAAAATTATAATAATTAATATACAAGTGCGAAAATTGTGAAAAAAATAGGCAAACGCTTGTGATTGCATCATCTACGCTTTGAGGATAGGTACATCGCCATTTAGAACCACACAAACCCTCATGAATAGCATTTGTAAGGGAGTTCAAAATAAATAAAATTCATAATAATTAATGTACAAGTCTGAAAAATGTGAAAGCATATATAAGCGCTCGTGATTGCATCCTCAACATTGAAACACAGCTCTCTTCATTTTGCATATCCTTGAACATTTGGTATTTTGTAGCAATGTACTAATGTTTTTTCATTAGCCTCTTATTTTGAGATATGTAATACTTGAAGGACAAATGTTTTTTTTTTTTTTAATGTTTTGAAGTAATGTTTATGTGATAATGTGGTATGCATATACTAATTCAGTATTATGTTTTATATTTTTTTGGGGTCAAATTATGTTTTTCATTTTCATTATTTATTAATTTAAAATATAATTATTTTCACAAGTAACGGGTTGAGTCATATTACCTAATAATATTAACGGATTGATTTCGGGTCGGGTCATATTACCCATTTATTTTAACGGATGTTTCACGACACAACCTATTAATATATCAGGTATGACACGAAAACGATACAAACACAGAAAATAAGACATGAATGTCAAGTCTACATTGCCCTTTGGCAACAGGTGAACTGGCTCTAAAGATTACTAGTCTAGTCTAGTATTTATATATTTTTGTGTTATATCTGCTTATTTAACTTTTGAACCCAATCAAAACATGCAATTATGAAATTAAATTTGTTCTCTCTCTCTCTCCTCTCCCACTACGACAAAAACATAAAACTTTTGAAGTTTTTTTTTCTCTCCAACCGCAGGCTCCTTGCCACGGCTTTGGATCGGCGACAGGCCTCATTCCTATTTTTTATGCTTTTTCTTCTCCCTTCCTTCACTACCCCGCAGCTCCCCTTCTCCATCTCTTCACCCTTGCTTTGTGAGCAACCTCCATGTTTTGATGGAGTTCCTCTCCCAAACCCTATCTCTACGCCCTATTTTCGAGATAGATCTATGAGTTGGGGTTCGATATGTGGTTGTGGTGGGTAGGGGTGCAATTCGAGCAAATTGGGCGGTTTGAAGGGTCAACTCAATCCTAACCCAACATTCACATTTCGGGCTCAAGTCCGAGTTGAGTTTCATTCAGGTTTATTCGGATTTGAATTTAATTGGGTTCAGGTTTACTTGGGTTGGATTTGAGTTGTCCAACTTTTCTTTAGTTTAACCCTTTAACAACTTATTTTGCAATAATTTTTTAAAAATTAAGCCAAATAGCATCAAAGCAAGTTAACCTCAGTATTATAAATCAATCAAAACTTCAATTCAATTCTACAAATTGATATCCACTTAAAAGTGAAACCAAATACGCAAGTTTTAACCATGCAAAGTTTGAATTAAAAATAGAAGATACCAGAGCTTGTACAAAAAGGGAAAAAAAAAAAAACTCAACACTTCATATCCAAATATAAACAAACGCCGAACTCAAGTCTTGTTGTCCAAATTCAATTTGCATCTCTATTAAATAAGAAAAATAGTTAGTTGTATATCATATATTCACAACTATCATTATAATCCTTTAAAATAAAGTACATGAGGACCTACAAATTACCAAATAGAATCAAGTTTAGTGCTCCATGAAACCCCAGTGCTCAAAAGCTTCACACTATCAACTCTACCAATAAATGAAATTGTACCAAATATTATAAAAGGTTGTTGGTTGTTGGACTTGGGTGTAATATGTGCATTAGTTCATTTGGGTTTAATCGGGTTAGAGTGGGTTGATAAATCCGGTTGGGCTTTGGCGGGCAACAAATCAACCCCACCCAACCTAACAAATGAACGGGTTGAAGTTACGTTAGGGTTCGGATGAGTTATAACTAAGAAAAAACCCGCTTGTTTGGGTTTAAATTTGCGTTGGACGTGAGCGAGTTCGGGTTGGCCAAACTCAAATTGCACCCTTAATGGTGGGTCGAAATGAATGAGGATCTTTTATGGATTCTTAAATCGTGTTCGTTCATCATACATCGTGCGGCCAGACATTATTTTAAATACTTTTATTTAAAATTAAATATAAATAGTACCTGACGAAAATTAGCCGTATGATATACGATGAACGGACAGGATTTAAAGATTCTCAGAATCCTCACAAATAAGATTCAGAGAGGATCCTCCTGGGGTCGAAACCACCTTCTTCCACTTGGTTTCCATGGTGGACACGCGCTCATCAGTCGTTCCAGCGCTCCTTGGCCATAACTGTCACAAATTCATATCAAGTCAACGATGTTACAGAACCACAACGAACCAACGACGAACCCACAGTAGCCTATGGCTCGATCTATAGCTTGGTAGCCTTGTACATGGTCAAATTGGTGTGGAGTCTCCTTACTTGGGTCATGATTGTTGTGTATCCATATGGCGCTGTTGCTAATGTCAAGACTTACGTGTCCTTTTTTATTGTGGAGATGAGTCGACGTTGGTTTCCTTCTCGACTTAGTTGTAATTGGTACCGCCTAGCAGTTTGTGTGACCTAGTGTTTTATTGATTTGGCATTGTGTGTTCCTCAGTTTTGAATATGTCACCACTGATCTATTGTAGGAGATCCGCACAACTAGTTCTTGTGTTTTGTTGTGGTGGCCATGTAGGGGGAGATATTGTTGTTGTGTTGTTCTTTATTCTCTTAAGATTACAAATTTAATCATCGAAAAAGATGCACCCAATTGGTACTCTCTTATAATTGTATTGTAACCGTATTCTCTATCAATGGAATATCGCTTCAGTTAAAAAAAAATTAAAAGTTAAAAATTAAAAAATTAAAAATTTTTGAACCAAGTCAATATTACATCTTCCTCCCTTGAGACCAAGTCTAGATATATGTATTTATTTTCATGGGGCTTTTAGATCCAGGTCCAAAAACGTAGAGTGTTTTTAGGAGTGAGTCCAGTTATCTAATTATATGTTTTTATTTCTTTTATACTCATTTTATATTTTCTAAAAATATTAAAAATCAATTAAAATCTTCTAATATTATGCATTTTCCAACTCCAAAAAAAAATATTTAATATCTTATAACAAAAAAACTAATATACTAACATAAATTTATCTGCAAAGCATTCTATCCTAACTCAAGTACCAAATATATGAATGTATATAGGGGCTTTTAGATCCAGGTCCAAAAACGTAGAGTGTTTTTAGGAGTGAGTCCAGTTATCTAATTATATGTTTTTATTTCTTTTATACTCATTTTATATTTTCTAAAAATATTAAAAATCAATTAAAATCTTCTAATATTATGCATTTTCCAACTCCAAAAAAAAATATTTAATATCTTATAACAAAAAAACTAATATACTAACATAAATTTATCTGCAAAGCATTCTATCCTAACTCAAGTACCAAATATATGAATGTATATAATACCTATACGTGAGATATGAAACCTAATTAAAAGGTAGAAAAAACATAACATACCTACAAGCAAGACACATTAATCTGTGACAGGTTGATTATAAAAAAAGAATATGTCATATAGGTAGATAAATATAATTAACCTGTGATATAGGTTGATTATAAAAATTAAAAATAAAATCTATAAATGGGGTTTAAAGCAGGAGGAAGAACGAGAAATAACAAAAAGATAAATAAAAAGAAATAAGCAAAGAGATAATTGGGAAGAAATTTGATTTTTATAATAAATCTTATTATTGAACAAATAACTATTGATAATTAAATAATTAAATATAACAAATTGGACTTATTTTAATAAACTGGACTATTCCTACTATTGGCTCAAAAAATTGAACTTATATCAAGTTTCCCCTATTTTATTTTCATTAAACTTTAAGAACACGTTTTCATTCAAAAAAAGAACACGTATGTGTTGACAACATCAATTCGAACACTTATTGGGCATGTGATTGTTGGACCGGTAGACTCGGGCCTTGATTGAGCCCAGCCCGTATCGTCTCGACTCTTTTCCTTCTTCTTATATTGATCATTCACTAGAATGCATTCATAATGCAAGTGCAATTTACCATTATTCTATTCTAAATTAATAGAACACAAATTTGAGGTGCAACTTTCGTATGTTACATTTTTTGGTATATTTTTTTTCAGTTTTCTTATGTGACGTAGTGTATTTCTCATGCAATTTTATATGTATCATCGAATGTTGCAAGAAAATTTCAAGATATAATATTTACTTTGTAGCTTAATAATGCTAGTCACGAAATTTATTAATGAAATTTGAATAATTAGTATTGTTTGACCTTTTATAATGTGGCACCCGTGTTTATTTTGTTGGAAATAGTTTTGAGTTCAGAACGATTTAAATAACGATATTTATTAAAATAACTTTAAAAATACTTTAAAGATGTGTACAAGACACAAATCTGGCAACTCTAAATGACTAAACTAAAGAGGACAAGATCCGCACAAACAGCTAAAAAACACATAGCTCTAAGATCTAGAATAATATATATCGGAATATTAGAGTTGGTTGGGAATTGCTTTTAAAATGACTGAAAATACTTTTGGTGAAAATATTTTTTGAACCAATTCTTAGTATAAATGCAAGTAAACCCTGAAAAAACATTTGAAGTACTTCATGCAAAAAGCACATAACTAGTGTTTCTTTCAAGAATCATTTCAAGTGCTTTTAGAACCTAAAAACATTTTATCTAAAAACGTTTTTAATAATTTTAAAAGTACTTCCAACCGTGTTCTTAATACCTAGAAATTTATTGTGTTGTGTTTAGAAATTGGAATCATGTTAAAAGTGAGGCACCAATGTTAAGTCCCACAAGCAAGAAACAATAAACGGAGGAATATGCTCGTGCGTGGGGGTATAAACCCTAGAATCAGGATCTCATTGGAGGATCAATTACAACAAACAGTGACGTTCATGTTCCTGTATTAAAATTCCGTGAACTATTTATCGGTAAAGAATTTGAACCTTATTTCCCCACGAGATTTTTGTCAACCGAAGAAACAGACACAAGACCTCGTGTATAGAAGTAAATGCTCTTACGCTACAAGTCCATAGCAAAAGTAAGTTGTCCATCTTTCTATTTTCTCTTAAAAGGTAATTTCGCACCTCGCACGCTAACGTCCCTGCGGATAAAAGTAAAATAAAATAAAATTGTTTTTATATATTGGTATGAAATATAAGGGTGGTTTGTGTTCGGGAGGGGAGGTGGAACTCGTTCTCTCTTTTTTCGTTGTGTTTTAGCAGAGTTTAGAATTAATGAACTCGTTTTGTAATTATTTTGGAGGTCAATACTTTGATGATTAGGATTTTCTTTAACTCATTGTGTCTCGGATAAAAACTCTTTGTATTATCTCAGTACATGATTTGGAAGATAATAATCCAAATTAGTTCTTAATCGAAAGTTTATGTTGTTCTTTGCGTGCAAGCTACCAGCTAACATGTGCCACGTGGCTGTTACATCAGCCGGTTAGAATCGGATTGCCAAACTCACTAACCGGCGATGTGAGCTGGCCTATGGCAACACAGAAGCACCTAACTGCATCAGATGCTGCTGCTTCGATCTCACCTGCATCAGATGCTGCTGCTTCGATCTCACCTGCATCAGAGGGTGCTGCTTCGATCTCACAAATGATTGGTAAATCAAAATACTCTCAACGCAATTGTTTGTGCTCTGCATGCTAATCATTTGTATATCCTTGATTTATGTTTTTACAATAATCATGTAGTGTAGGAATTAAAGGAGGCCAATTTACAAATTCTAAGTTAAACGTAGAAGAGAGATAAATACAATGACAACCAAGAGCCAACCTTTTTACATATAAAGTGATAGTCAAGCTAAATGTGACGAGTGTGAGCAAAGATTAATTAGATTATCAACAAGATAATTAGTAATGAGATTGTCGTAATAAAGCAGAACGTGTAAGGGTAGCCAAACACCTAGTTCATAGAGGAGTAAACAAAGCTAAGCAGTCTACGCACAAGCATAAGCAAGAAAACGATATTCAAATTCAGCACTAGAGCAAGAGACGATTGGTTGCTTCTTGGATTGGGTTCAAAAATAACAGTAGTGATGTAACTCATAACATGTCGTTCTTGTTAAGTCAAGAGAGGATGATTGGGGTTAGGGACTTGAGGAGATGTTTACAATGTATAGGGTTAGACATAATCCATATGCAGTTCCTAAATTAAATACAATAAAAACTACATACACAATAAATCTTAATAAAAAATAATAATACAGAGATGATGATTCTACTCTAACACACCATCCAACCGCCATTTCCTCGCAACGAAGGGATAGTTGGTATCAGTCAATGTGTCACCAAAATCGTGGCTGTGGTCGCCGGAGTTAGAGCGGTTTTCGTCGGTCGTGACAACGGAGTACGGTGGGAGAGGTAGAAAAATGGAAAATTAGAGAGAGAGGGCGATGAGGGGTAAAATGGGAAATTCAATGGGAAAAATATACGTAGAAGGTGTAGATAGCAAATTGGTAGGGTACATATAGAAATACAATGATAGTAGGATACAGATTCTCCTATCCGCGGAACATTCAAAAGTATATCCAGGTAAAACCCACCAATCTCTTAACCTTTTGAAATCCCAGAAACCCAACAGAGAAAATCATGCCAGGTGAGTTTTCAAATTTCTCTTCTTCTTTTTTCAATTGAATTTTTGGGTCCAAGAAATTAAATTTGAAATTAATTAGATCCAATCTGCCATTTTTGGTTATGTTTTTTCAGGAAAGAATTCAAAAACAAGTGCTGTGGCTGAAGAAGCAGAAGAAGTTGCTGGAGCTTCACCAAGAATCAAGCTTGCAGATGGAAGGCATCTGGCCTACAGAGAAAGTGGGGTCCCCAAGAACAAGGCAAACTACAAGATCATCATGGTTCATGGCTTTGGAAGCTCCAAGGAAATGAGTTTCCTGGCTCCCCAAGTAACTACTCTCTTTCAATCTCTCTTTTCTTAACCATGCTTGTAACTCAGTTGGCTAAGAGTATTCCGCCTTCACCGGGCTTCTCGGTTTTATAGTATTGCTTGTATCGAAAAATTGTGAATCTTGATTAAGTGTGAACGTTAAAAATTTAATTTTTGAGGTTGGTAAACATTTGTTCTGAAAATTTATATCTTCATAAGTCAACGAATTGAAACATTGATCATACATATATGTGTATATATACACTTGTTTTACAAGAAAAGTTCTTGATTTCGATTATATAGTTCCGATGCATCAGTTTAAAATAAAACTGTGAAGATGGGTTGAGTTTTCACAGTGGTTCAGTTTCCAGGAATTAATTGATGAGTTGGGGATATATTTCCTGCTCTACGACCGGGCAGGTTATGGAGAAAGTGATCCAAATCCAAAGCGTTCGGTCAAGAGTGAAGCCCTTGACATCGAACAACTAGCCGATCAGTTAGAGCTAGGCTCGAAGTTTTATGTCATTGGAGTCTCAATGGGATCATATTCCACCTGGAGTTGCATCAAACATATACCGCAGAGGTAAATACGCTCGGTTTTGGATTCTAGGTTCATGACTTTCGGCTTCATTCAATTCGAATAGTTTCTCTTCACATTTCTTATACCACATTTGCTTGTGTAGGCTCGCAGGTGTGGCCTTAGTAGTTCCAGTTGTCAATTACCAATGGCCTTCTCTTCCCAAGAAACTGATAAAGGATGATTATCGGAGAAAACTCATCCATTGGGGCCTCTTGTTTGCAGAATTTGCCCCGGGACTACTGCGGTGGTGGGTAACTCAGAAATGGCTCCCCTCAACGTCTGTCATGGAAAGAAACCCGGTATTCTTCAACAGCAAAGACATGGATGTCCTCAAAATAATACCAGGCTTCCCAATGCTGACTCAGGTAAAACCAAGTCAGAACGTTGGCTCCATAGTGTTATGTAGTCAAGGCTGCTTCCCCATGAACCGAATTTTCATATTAATCGTTTCTGTCTCGCGATTACTGTAACAATGTTTATGTATGCACACCTACAGGAGAATCTACGGCAACGAGTGGTTTTCAATACTCTGCATCGTGACTTCAAATTGGCATTCTCTCCTTGGGATTTCGATCCAATGGATCTCAGTAACCCATTCCCACAAAACCAGCGGTCTGTTCACATTTGGCAAGGTTACGAAGATAAGGTTGTGCCGTTTCAACTTCAGAGATTCATTTCAAGTAAGCTGCCGTGGATTCAGTATCACGAAGTTCCCGATGGCGGACATTTGATTGTGCATTATGCCGGTTTAAGTGAGGCGATTCTGAGGGCGCTTTTGCTCGGAGAAGAACATCCCCATTACAAACCTAGTATACCCAAACTTGTTTCATAGTGTGTTAAATATTATTCTTAAAATGTCCAAAAGTGTTGATTGTGTAAATGGTTAATTCTTTTAAAGCAAGCAATGTACATGAGATTTGTTGTTATTGGAAGAAGACAGTTTCTTTCTTTTAGAAAAGGAATGATTACATAGAATATCCTCTGAAAATATTCTCAAAACTTCATAGGATATCCTAACTTTTCTAAGCCTTCTGACTTTAATTTTGTTTTCAATTCGAAATGAACAATTTAAAGTTTTTTCATACGACAATATATTTACCGTAAAAGGTGGGAGGAATAAATTTGTATCGAACTTGTCATTCTTAATGGCGACAGAATTAGTTTAAACTTAATTAGTACCAATTTAGGTTTGTTAATATCAATCCAAACATCCCAATTGTTTTCAAAGAGACTACATTATCATGTATCATCCCTTTCAAGTCACATTCGCAAACTACTAAAAAAACTGTACAGCTCGTCGTTCTCTTCACGGTACGAAAATTGTGTTAACCAGGTGAATGCCTTAGCAGCCATGAAAATTGTTCATCCATCTCATCAGTAGAGCACGTCATTTTTTGTCAAGTAACATCTTTTTCACCGATAACCTTGGTAATCAAGCCAGTAAATTGTGGTTTAACCAAGCTCCGTTAAGCACATTTACTGTATCGCTAAGGCATTTTGCTAAGGTCAGTTCGTACGTGCGTGTAGATGATTTCTGACCATTGACAGAATGTGGACTCAACATGGAACAATTGTCGGAAATCGCTCTTGCACGTGTAGATTGATCATAACACTTCTCTAAAGCTTGGATGCATCATTATCATTCACATTCGACGATCAAAATTTTGAAGTCGCATTTCACAATGGGCAAAAATGCCTCTCGGTTGACATTGAAATCAAACAAACTTCAGACAGATAATTCAGAAACCAGAGCTTGCAAAGTTGACATTTAATCGGTCATCTGTGTATAGTGGCCTCATTCTCGAAGAGTCAATCTTGCTCAAACTGTGTTAGGGTGACTCCCTTCACCCCCATGAAAATCGACTGTCCGCATCAGCGCAGTTTGGCAATTTTTTCAAGCATATTTTTCACCCAAGACCTGTAACTTAATCAACACGCCACCGATGTCTAACCTGTCGATTAGATACAACTAACTGTAAGAAAAACAAGCAGTTGACGCAACCATTGAGACAAGAACAAAGCATTGAAGAGCTACTTACACTTTAATTTGTGCCTATTTTCTGTTTAATCAATTCCGCTATCACATTCGATTTCACTGCAAATTAAAAACAATGAACACTTTCAATGACATGCTGCAGTTAAAATGATCAAGAATTAATCGTAGACGAGCAAAATCTAAAACTTTCGAGAGAAATTAACATTTAAAATGTCAGTTGGCTTAACATAGAAAGCCGTTGATTAATTGAGAGAAATTAACTAAACTCAAAACTAAGACTCACAGATCGTTTGTGTTCAATATATACATGCATGTTTAAGCTGGAGAGAGAAGTAAGCTCTTTTAAATTTACAACAGAAACTAAACTCAGAAGTACAACCTCAGATGGCCTTGGTCTTTCTCATCATCCACTTGATTCCTTTCTCACCAACCACAAATCCCAGAAATAGCAATTTATTTGTACAAAAATGCATTTTTCAGATTCATATACAACTTATTTTCTTCAACACGCTCAAAACTTTCCTCAAATCTATTAGACCTTCTTCTTTGGTCTTGCTATAGATTAAAATATCGTCGAAATAAGCTACAACAAAGAGACCAATAAAAGTATGAAGAACCTGATTCATAAGTATCATCAAGGTACTCGGTGCGTTAGAAGTCAAATAGAGTTAAAAACATCTAAAATACTTGCAAGAGAAACAATGTTATCATAGTATAGTCGGCTCTAAGATCCTTCTCCACAAGAATTATTGAAAACAGTTTATTTGTAAAACTAATTCTTAAATAAATATTTAAAACATAGTTTAGAGAAGATTAATTTTATGGCTTAAAATAATACAAACGAATTTTAAAAAGCTTGCTCTACCAAAGTCGTTCTCCACAAAGATTATTGAAAACAATTTATATTTAAAACTAGTTCTTAAATAGTAATATAAAACAGAGTTTAGAGAAGATTAACTTTATTTTATGACTTGAAACAATATATATGAATTTTAAAAGCAACTTAAAGAAATCGGCAATAGGAAAAATAAACTAAAAGAAAACGGTTTTGAAAATCAATTTAAAAGACACTAGGGTTCCACTGTCACCTTAACAGTCCTAAGTTGTCACATCCCCGCCGGACCCCCACCACATCCCGAGCTCGACTCCACCGTAGCACGATATTGTCCGCTTTGGGCCCCGACCATGCCCTCACGATTTTGTTTATGGGAACTCACACGAGAACTTCCCAGTGGGTCACCCATCTTGGGATTGCTCTCGCGCGAACTTGCTTAACTTCGGAGTTCCGATGGAATTCAAAGCCAGTGAGTTTCCAAAAGGACTCGTGCTAGGTAGAGATGGAAATATACATATAAGGCTTACATGATCCATTCCCCTGGGCAATGTGGGATGTTAAAATCCACCCCCCTTAGGGGCCCGACATCCTCGTCAGCACACTTCGACCAGGGATTGGCTCTGATACCAAATTGTCACATCCCCGCCCGGGCCCCCACCACATCCCGAGCTCAACTCCACCGTAACACGATATTGTCTGCTTTGAGCCCCGACCATGCCCTCACGGTTTTGTTTCTGGGAACTCACATGAGAACTTCCCAGTGGGTTACCCATTCTGGGATTGCTCTCGTGCGAACTCACTTAACTTTGGAGTTCCGATGGAATCTAAAGCCAGTGACTTCTCAAAAGGCCTCGTACTAGGTAGAGATGAGAATATATATATAAGGCTTACAGGATCCACTTCCTTGGGCGATGTGGGATGTTATTATAATATATTTTATCCTCAAGTGCGCTAAAATGACTATTTTGCCCTTGTGGGCCTTGTGACGTGGATGTATGTATATAGTCTTCAATCATTTTTCCATCGACATGAGTAAGTGGTATTCAACGTTACGCGAATGTGGATGCAAATTAGGGTCGAGTCGGGTACGTAGTGGAGATGTTGTAAAGGAATAAAGGAATTGGGTTGGGTTGGGTTTAATTGCATGAATCCAAAGCATGCAGCCCAATTAGGGGTTGAGGCCATTTTAATATGGCCAACCCGCAGCCACACACATACGCACACATGCAACTTGCATCTTCTCTCTCTTTCGCGAATTTTCTTCCCCGTCCGTACAACCGAGAGCATTCACCCTCAAACTAAACCAAAACTCTACGGATCGAACTTGGTGTTTCCGGATTCTTACTCTTCTCGAACCCTAGAACACAGTGATACCTTTTGTTAAGTGGTTTGACTTTGAAAATCCGAGACTCTATAAGCTCCGACGAGGGATGTAATTTTCTCCGATGTGATCGCGAAAGTTTTAGCTAGTTTTGGGACTTAATAAGGTACTATTCTTGCTCCACTAGCACTTTGGAACAATTTTAGAGCAGTTTTGACATTAGGACACTCGGGTTTATTGAGTTGCAGATTTGGCCAGACTATCGAAGAATTTTTTGACCATATACCGTTGGTTTAATGACTCTAAATAGGTAAGAACATGTTCTACTCATTTAGAGCTTCATTTTGGTATAATTTTCATGAAATTTGGTTGAAAAACGAAGAAGATATTAAGGATTAAGAATTTTCCAGTTTCCAGCGACGTAGACGGCGGTCGGCAACGGAATCCAATGAACCACTGGAGAAGACAGAGCATATTCTGTCAACTTTGACAGAATACTCTTAACGGCGTCAGATATATTTAACAGAATATCCTATTATTTAACGGCATATTCCCTAACGGCGTTAGGGTTATCGTCAACGTGCCAGGCACGTGACCGCGCGTGGCCAACACGTATGGCCATGCCTTGGCTAGCGCGTGGGGGCGTGTGAGACGTTGGAAAATTATTCTAAAAATATGGGGATGCTCGGGGTGTTGAGTAGACCACGATAGTATATTCAAACACCCCAATTGAGCAACGTATGAGAAGTTATTTCATAGTGATGGTTATGTGCTTAAAAATAACATTAAAATAGTTGTTTCACATATAGGTGAGACATTTCCAGAGGACGAGCACAACCAAGTGAGACTTGGGGGTTACGACCTGGCTACATACTAGTGAGTGGGTTTTTTGGTTACACACACACACACACATACACACACACACACACACACACATATATATATATATATACATATATACATATATACGCCTTATGTTTCCCAGAAACTGTTTAAATGGTTTTTACGTTTTAAATGCCATGTCGTATGCATTACATATTAGAATATACTTTAATATAGCTGTGCATATTACTGCTTGATGCTGTGGATGCTCAGGTAAGCTTCAGGTGAGTATATAGCGATGGTTGTGATGGTAGTGTGTATGATTATGATGAGTTGCTTTCAGTGATTTATATCCTGCACCCCGGTGTTAGTGCTTCGCTTGAGGGTAGGGCCTAGCCTTCATGTGATTGTCCACCTCCCACACCATACGCTCACCTTGGATCCAAGGTAGGTTCCAGCTTGTCGTACAGACCACATTAGGTGGTTCCAACTCGTAGGTGACTTGTGATACTTTGCACAGCCTTCACGTGATCGTAGCACTTGAGTGTACTTATTTACACCTAACCTATTGTACAAACCACATAGGTGGTTCCGACTCGTGTGCAGGATTTGATTTGATTGTTGAGTTATAGATTCAGCAGTACATGTCACGTTAGGTGACTCTGGTTGATATGTCACTTTATATTAGTGCAATTCACCTAGCTTACTTATTCATGGTTGAGATGATTGTCATGGCATACACATGATTTGGTTATTCTCGAGTATAGTTTTCGTATATGTTTACAGTATTATTTTTTGGGAAACTTATACGGGTTTTACAGTGAGGGCTTATTACATTTGAAAAGATAATTAATTTTGAAAGTTTTGTTTTTGCCCACTCATACTTTCTGTTTTACGCCCTTCCAGGTTCTAGATAGAAGTTCGTGTCGGTAGCTCACGAGGACTTCACGGTAATTCTGATAGACATTCACCAGTGTAGGGTTTCTTTTATGATCTGTATAATTAGTAATTAAACTTATGGACTGCTTTCTGATACCTACGCTCTGATTATATATGTCCTTTACTCTAAAGATTTTCACTCGCATTGATATGTTAGTCTAGTGTAATTAGTTAGCAAGTTTTTATTTATCCGTATTTTCATATCACGTTCACTTCTGCACAGCGCACATGGCTACGTCACCCTCACGTGACGGGCAACATGCCTTGATTGGGGTCGAGCTTTGTCATAAGTAGTTATCTTAATTACTTATGGATTACCATGCATATTTTGAAGGTTAGGTTTCCTAAAATGTGTTCTACATGGACCTCCAATCTGGAAAGTATATCAAACATGCAACCCATCTGGACGTTCGGATCAATTCTGAACATGAAAGACTCATTAAGCTTTATGAAAACCCTTCAAAAAACTATGCAATCCTTAAGGCGTGATATTCACCCTAAGTAAACTTACAATTATTAACCACAAGAAGCCATACCAATTTCAAGGAACATTTCAACCAAAATTGCATCAAACTACTTTTCTAAACATCCTAGTGGTAGTAAGCCTTAAGACAAATAGATACTTTCAACACGATGATTAATAATTCAAAACATGCATGCATAATATCATAAGTAAATGGAAAAGAAAGTACATATTCTTGTTAAGCCTCGTGGTCTTGTTGAGCAAAAGAAAGTTAGTTATGCATACTCATAATTAAAAACCAAGAAATATCATTAAGAAGTAAAAGAAGGAAAACACCTTGTATCAAAGTAACAATCGTCAAAACCCTAGTCGAATTTTGCATAGTAATGCGTAGAGAATCACAATGGCCGGCTAGCCTTATTTATACTAAATAAATTCTTCCTAGAAAAGGTCTTCTAAAAACTAGGAAACAAAATAACTTAAGATAGACTAGGAGAAACACACTCCTACACTAGTGTGGAGAATCTGCCCAATTAACAGATTTGCCACTTTCATAGCTTAAAACACCTCCAAAGTAAGCCCAAGAAGTCTATTTTTAAAGCTTGAGTTGTCCGTAGCATATTTGCAAAATGGCCCATTGCCATAAAACACCATCATGGATGCCAAACAGCCTAAATAAGCCCAAAACGTCACTATGACAACTTCAAATGCTGGTCCTTCATTTCTCCACCGCAATTAACAGTTTGTCATAAAAATCTGAAACTATGATACAAACAAGTTGAGAGACTCACGAACATCCTCCAATTGAAATCACTCCCAAATTCATCCATTTGATTACTTTTTGCTCAGAAGGTAGTTACGAATCCTACATTAAAAATATAAACCAAAGTATGAAAATCTCATCAAAATAATTATCAAAACACCAAAATAATTATCAAAACATACTAAGAATTGGCTAAAATATATAATAAAATTAACTCATCAAAATACTCTCAAACTTAGACTCAAGTGAAACAAAACTGAAAAACAAAATAAAAACTGACAAACTAAAAGACTTAAACTCGACTAAGACAAAATTTGACTTTAAATTGTAAGCCATAGAAAACGTTAAAAATTGGAACATCTTGCGGACAAATGACCGCCGCCGTCGCCGCTAAATGATTCTGCTTCTGTGCGCTGAGGTCTGGGCTGCACGCCCTGGATAAAGATGAAGATGCTATATCATAACTAAAGTTGATTAGTTATTAGTTTTGTATAAGGTGTCATTTATGTAATGAGTTTATCTTGTGTGATAGCTTAGACTAGCTAAAGGTAAATAGTCAAAAGACTATATATATGTAATTGTATTATTCCTTTGAGATAATGAGAAAATACAGAAATCTTAATACTTAAGAAACCTCTCTCTCTCTCTCTCTTTTCTCTTTTCTTTCTTCTCTCTCTTTCGTTTACAAGAACACAGATCTTCTACATGGTATCCTTCGCCGCTTGCCTCACGGCCATTTCGATCCATTCTTCTGCTTTGTTTCTCTGATCTTTGCTGTTCCTTTCTTGCAATTTGTGTTTCTGATTACCATGGCGTCTCCGTCTGATTCTGCATCTCCTGGATCTCTTCAGAATTCTGCCCCAAATCCTTCGACAAACCCTAATTTGTCAAATTCGTATGCTTCTCTCACAATTCAGAATATTGGCAGCATGGTGCCGATCAAGCTCAAGAGATCTAACTATCTTCCATGGCGTGCTTTGTTTGCACCGATTCTCCGACGCTACAAACTTCTCGGTCTAGTTGAAGGTACTGAGCCATGTCCACCGCCATTTCTTCAAGATCAAACCGTTAATCCAGATTTTGAGATCTGGTATGAAAAGGATCAGAACCTGTTGATTTGGTTGAATTCTACACTATCGGAAGATGTCATTCCGTTTACTGTTGGTGTCTCTTCTGCTCGTGATCTTTGGATCAAGCTGGAACACCGTTTTGGTGGTGTCTCTGATGCTCACATCCATCAACTCCGGTCTCGTCTTCAAGCAATTCAAAAAGGTGCTCAATCCATGGCGGATTATCTTCAACAACTCAAAGAACTCTCTGATTCTCTCTCTGCTGCTGGTGCACCTATTTCTGATCGAGATCTCATTGCGGCCACTCTTGCTGGACTACCTGATGAATTTGAATCATTTATTGATTCCGTCATGTTACGCCTCTCTTCCACGTCTTTGGATGAGTTACACGGCCTTCTTCTTACCAAGGAGCTTTCCATGTCTCGGCGAAAGCAGCTCTCTTCTTCCTCTACTGCGCCCTTTCAAGCGTTCTTTGCTCAGTCTCAACCGCCTCTTCTTCCAACTCCACCGCCTCAAGCATATGCTGCTCAATCTCAACAATCTCTTCGATTCACCTCGAATCGTGGTCGAACTAACTATCGTGGTAATCACTATCCCAATTCTGGTCGGTATACCAACAATCGTGGTTATAGAGGCAATTATCGAGGTTCATCTTCCAATCGTGGTCATCCACAAGGTGTTCATAATTCTTATGTCAACAGCTCTCATGATTCTTGCCAAATCTGTGGTTCTCATAGTCATGCAGCAATCGATTGCTTCGATCGCATGAATCCTGGCATTTCTGGGAAGATTCCTCCTGCAAAACTTGCAGCCATGTGTGCTCACTACAACTCCAAATCTTCTCCCTCTTGGCTATTGGACTCTGGCGCCACTTCTCATATCACTCATGACATTGCCAATCTCTCTTCACCAACACCGTACACTGGCGAGGACAAAGTTTATGTCGGTGATGGTAACGGTCTCTCTATTCATCATATTGGCTCTTCTTCTTTGCATTCTCCTACTGCTAAATTTCATTTGAGTAATGTACTTCATGTTCCTCAAATGAAACACAATCTGTTATCTGCATCCCAATTTCTCAAAGATAACTATTGTGCCTTAACACTTGATTCTGATGGATCTGTTCTAAAGGATCGTGCTACGGGGAGGACGCTTTTGCAGGGCCCCGTTAAAGATGGCTTTTATCCTCTGCGAAGTTGTCCTTCCATTCCTCCTTCTTCTGGATGCACTTATGCTTTTGTCAGTGCTCAAGGTTCAGTCAAACTGTGGCACAGTCGACTGGGACATCCTTCCTCCTCTATCTTTCGCAAAGTAATCTCCAGCAATAAGCTTGCTATTAAAGGTACATCCTCTGTTGACTTCTTTTGCTCCCAGTGTGCTATTGCGAAGAATCATAAACTACCCTTTAGTTCATCAACTACATTCACTTCTCAGTCCCTTGAGCTATTACATTGTGATCTGTGGGGACCTGCTTCTGTACCTTCAGTGAGTGGTTTTCGGTTTTACTTTCTTATTGTTGATGACTCTAGCAAGTACAGTTGGTGTTTTCCTTTAAAGAATAAATCAGAGGTGTACTCTACTTTTGTAATCTTCAAAGCTTATGTTGAGAATATTGTTGGTAATAAAATCAAGATCCTTCGTTCAGATTCTGGGGGTGAATTTACCAGTTTGCAATTTAAGGCTTTTCTTCATACTCACGGTATTGTTCATCAACTTAGTTGTCCCCACACACCAGAACAAAATGGTTGTGTGGAGAGGAAACATAGACATCTTGTGGAGACTGCTCGGACCTTATTAGTTGAATCTAGTGTTCCTCATCTCTATTGGGTTGAAGCCTTTACCACTGCTGTTTATCTTATTAATAGACTGCCTATCTCAGGAAATACAAAATCTCCGTGGGAATTGCTGTTTAACAAATATCCAGATTACTCCAAACTTAAGGTCTTTGGGTGTAGTTGTTATCCATGGTTAAAGCCCTACATTTCTTCTAAACTTGATGGGAAAAGTAAGCGATGTATCTTCTTGGGTTACAGTTTGCAACACAAAGGTTATAGGTGTTTGGATTTGGACCATAATCGGATTTATGTCTCTAGGCATGTTACTTTTGATGAGGCCACTTTTCCATTTAAAGATGTCATCTCTGTCCAATCCTCTGTTGATCAGTCTCATTCTGTACCTTCATCAATTGATCTTCACTTTTCCATGCCCACATCTATACCCCCTGCTCCCGTGTCTTTATCATCCTCACTACCATCTTCTTCCCCATCTACTATTCCCTCTCAACCTGTCTCTCAACCTGTCCCTCAACCTGTCTCTCCCTCTCCTTCTCAATCTGTTCATCAGTCTGTTCCTCAACCTGTCCACCCACCTATCCCTCAACCTTCATTTGTTTCTAATCTGCATCCCATGGTTACTCGCTCCAAAAATGGTATTCATACACCTAGAGTATTCACAGCTACCAAACATCCTCTTCCTTCATCCACAGATTACATTCCTCATACTTACCTTCAAGCCTCTAAGTTTGAACATTGGAGAATGGCCATGCAACATGAATTCAATGCTCTTTTATCCACTGGCACTTGGACACTGGTTCCTTCTTCACCCTCTCACAATGTAGTTGGATGCAAGTGGGTCTTTCGCATCAAAAAGCATCCTGATGGATCCATTGAGCGATACAAAGCACGCCTTGTTGCTAAGGGATTTCACCAAAAGGAAGGTCTTGACTATACAGAAACCTTCAGTCCAGTTGCAAAGCCGGTTACTATCAGACTGTTGTTATCCTTTGCTGTCCAGTTTAATTGGTCTCTCAAACAACTGGACATCAGCAATGCTTTTTTGCACGGTGACTTAAAAGAAGATGTGTTCATGGTTCAACCCCCTGGGTTTCAAGATCCCAGCAAACCTACTCATGTGTGCCAACTCAGAAAATCTTTCTACGGCTTGAAACAGGCTCCTAGAGCTTGGTTTGACAAATTATTTCAAGCTCTTCACTCTCTGGGCTTTAGTCAATCCTCATCTGATGCATCCTTATTTGTTCTTCATGCTCCAACTCTGGTTATCGTACTTGTATATGTTGATGATATTCTGGTCAGTGGTCCTGATGCTCACATCTGCAATCAGTTCATAGCTCAATTGAGTACTTTGTTTCCTGTTAAAGATCTCGGTCCCCTGCATTACTTTCTGGGTCTAGAAGTTCATCATACACCAGATGCTATGATTCTTCATCAAAACAAGTATCTACTTGATCTGCTGCAGAAAACACATATGACTGGTGCAAAGCCTTGTTCCACACCACTCAGCTCTACCAAATTAGATCATAGTGGGGACTTACTTGCTGATCCCACTGAATACAGATCACTTGTTGGTGCTCTTCAATACTTAACTTGGACACGACCTGATATTTCTTTCGCAGTCAATCAAATCTGTCAGTTTATGCATACACCCACTGTTCTTCACATGCAAGCAGCCAAACGTATATTGAGATTTCTCAAAGGCACTATCACTCATGGTCTTTTGTTTAAGAAAGGGGATTTGCATCTGTCAGCCTATTCTGATGCCGATTGGGCTGGTTGTTCTTATGACAGACGATCCACCAGTGGTTCATGTGTTTTTCTGGGCACCAACTTAATTAGCTGGAGTGCCAAGAAACAATCAACCGTCGCAAGATCATCCACGGAAGCTGAGTACCGTTCCTTGGCTCACACTGCTGCAGAAGTTACTTGGATTTGCAAGGTGCTCAAAGACTTTGGCTTTCCTCTCTCTCACAAACCCACTCTCTGGTGTGATAATATCTCTGCTTTATCTCTTGCTTCCAATCCTGTATTTCATGCTCGCACTAAGCATATAGAGATTGACTATCATTATATTCGTGAGTTAGTCCTTGCAAATCTGGTTGAAGTCAAGTATGTGTGCAGTCAGGATCAAATTGCAGATATTCACACCAAAGCCTTATCTAAAAACCGGTTTCAGTTTTTGCAGTCCAAGCTTTCTCTTGGAATTCTAAATTCTTCCAAGTTTAGCTTGAGGGGGTGTAAAGATGAAGATGCTATATCATAACTAAAGTTGATTAGTTATTAGTTTTGTATAAGGTGTCATTTATGTAATGAGTTTATCTTGTGTGATAGCTTAGACTAGCTAAAGGTAAATAGTCAAAAGACTATATATATGTAATTGTATTATTCCTTTGAGATAATGAGAAAATACAGAAATCTTAATACTTAAGAAACCTCTCTCTCTCTCTCTTTTCTCTCTTCTTTCTTCTCTCTCTTTCGTTTACAAGAACACAGATCTTCTACACGGGACAGCTAAACAATGGCGGCAGCAGCACCACCACCATCTTCTCCCAAAAAGCCTCCAGACTCCCCGACGACACCGTCTTCTACGCCATCTTTCCCGACTCCTCCCTAACCTCCACCACCACCACCGCCTCACTCCAGTCACTTCACCTCCAAATCCTCCAAACCCTCACTCCCCTCACTGACGACTACATACGGCAGAACGAGCCCTTCACTCTCTCTCTCTCCACGCTCCCCAATACCTCATGCCTCTGCTCCGTCGATCGACACCTCCCCCACCTCCACGGCAAGCTCCGCGTCGCCGACAACTTCGAAGACGAGTGGTTCACCGTCTTCCTCCTCTTCCACATTTCCTCCACCTTCCCCGACCTCTCAATCAGAGCCTGGGATTCCGACGGCGAGTTCCTACTCATCGAAGCCGCCTATCACTTCCCTCGGTGGCTCAACCCCTAAAACAGCCTCAATCGTGTGTTTATTCGCCATGGACATCTCCACATCGTCCCTAAAGCTCGACTCCCGAACCCTACCCTTACGGACTCCTTGAATTTCATTGCGAATTTTGGGCAGGAGTCCCTTGCTGCTGAACCGGTCCAGATTGCGGTGAAGAATAGGATATCGGCGTATCCAGAAAGGGCGAGGAGGAATTTGTATGTGGGTAAGGTTAGGGTTCCTGTGGCGGTGGCGCAAGTCTTGAGTCAGGAACCGTGCCTGATTGCTCTAGCCGTTGAAGATTTCTACGACCGTGATATCGATACTATGAAGTACGCTGGGAAAATGCAGAGGTTCTTGAGCAGAGGGAGGGAAGAGGAGTTGGTATGTGTATCGGTGAAGATGTCGAGGGCAATGTACGCGCAGCTGGTGCAGCAGGCGGTTCAGGCGCCCAAGTGTTATCCAATGCCAAACAGGAGCGAGGATAGGGCAGCATATATGGAGGCCGAATTGGGGATGAAGATTGCTTGCGGGATGGAGATGATGTATCAGCAGAGGAGAAAGGAGGGGTTGGAAGGGAAAGGGAGTAGTTGGGAGGCATTTAAGGAGAGCTTGGAGAGGAGTGGATACTTTGAAGGGTTGCTTCCCGGGTCGAAAGAATACCAGATGTTGATGCAGAATGCAGAGGAGTATTATCGAAGTAGTGCTTTGTTTTCGAGGGCAAGGTAGTTTGGTTTTATCAATTGAAGTTTATTGTTATTCTGGTAGGAGATAGCATTTTTATGAATAGGGAATATGTAGTAATGTATAAGCATTACGCTTCTGTTGTTAGAAGACATAAAGACTTAAATTCCATTCAAAATCATTTGCGTTTTAGATGCTGCGTAAATGGATGTTGGCGTTCTTTATTGTTGGCAATTAACGAAGGTGTTACTAATCTTGCAGTGATATGATGAGTGCGCCAGTGAGACGCATAGATGAAATTCTTGCTTTACCATATTCAGCTGATGATTTTAGGGGTCAAGAGGTTCCACCTTCTGACGATGATTCTTGGCTTTACAATGGAGAGGAGGAATTGAACTCAGAACTTATGGAGAGACAAAAGGAGATGGAACATTATGAATCAAAAAAGATAAAGAAGCAGAAATCAAAGGAGCAGGACGATGCTGGTCCATCATCCAGCTCTAATGTTGATGGGTTCAATCCTGGTGATATAGCAAAAACCATGCAGGCATTTGTCCAGAAGATGTCAAGCTACGAGGGAGCTGAGGTTCCAGAGCAGGTTAGTGTACTTCTATTTACGTGTCAATTGTTCATGAGTTTAGTTCCAATTTTTTTACCAAATACTGAAATAAGAGCACATTTACATCCATGTGAGCATAGATTTCTAGTGTGGTGGCACCTAGATTTTTTAATGCTCGTACTCGTCATAATGTAGTGCAGTGGCTTTAGTGTCTCCTATCGAAGAAATAAACTTGCATATCATAGGTTTACAGTGAGTGAGCAACATCTGAATTCTGCATGCCAGATTCTTTGTACGTTCAGTAATTGTAGGATTAGACTCTGTGATTAAAGTTTCCGGCAAAGTACTTAAATCTGAGTGTGTGAATTTTGAGCCCATGTAACTCTAGCTTTGCTCAGTCTTACAGTACTGCTTGTGTAATCTTGAGTGAGTACCTGTCGTTACTTTAATACCAAGCTACAAGCTTGATATTGCAAATTGATTATTTCCATGTTCTAGTTATTCATGAAATTGATAAAGTTTCCCAATCATTAGACTCTGTATTAAGTCAGTTTTTAGATGTTGGTGAGTTTATTAAATGACTAAAATATGAGCACGGAGTTGATCGTTTTGTATTCTGTAATCATCTTTTGAAGGAACCCAACAGAAGTGGATTTTGACGTTGACTGTTTCTATAAAGATCTAGAATCAATAATGAAGTTTGAAGGCAATGAGGATGCTGCTCTTGATGATGATACTAAGGAAGGGTCCTCATCCAAAATGGACTTCGGTGAGATGCGTATCTTTTTATCATTTCCTTTAATAGACTGAATTTTCAATAATTTTAATGTCCACAAAATTGAAAACTTTGTTAAACCGTGTGCGTGCACCAGAGGGAAAAAAACAAGGAACAAAAAGAAAACCAGACCCTAAGTACACAGGTTCAATGGAAGGTCTTTTGTATTAAATTTAAACAACTATCAATAAATTATCAACATCTAAAAAATTCTTGAAAGGACATGGAGTCATTTCTAGAATGCAGGACAAACTGTTATAGGGCTTTGAGAAAAATCGATTTCAGCTTGTAGATGGAATTCTATCTCTCTTCCTTCTAAAGCAAGTTTGTTGGGGTTATTCATACATACCACCTACAGGAAAGAGGCATAGCTTGCTGTCTGATTCCTTTCATGCCTTTATTTGTCCTCTCACTACCATCTAATAAACTGAAGGACCTTTGGCATAACCCTTCAAACCCCGAACAAAGGGAAAACGAGCTATGTTGTTCATACACATGGAAATTGTGAGGCAACAACTAAGATTCTCCTTTCATCACTTGAGTAAAAATTGAAATTTCGTGCACAAAATGGGAGAGTATAGTGATATGTCACACTCTATTTTCCATTCTGAAGGATGATCCAACTTTGTTATCTGATGCTTGTTTGTGATGTAATGATGATGTGATTTGAGTTTCATGATCATAATATTGATAAGCTGCTTGGTTTGCTATTCACAGATGAATCCGAAGATGAGAGTGGGGATGGGGAGGATACTTTCATGCATTCTTATTCTGATGCTTTAAATGACGAGTTGAAATCTACAAACCTCAAGAAAAGTTTTGTTCGTGCTGATGAACAAGCCCCAAAGAAAAATGAGGTACGGTTGAATTTTTTTTTAATTCCTTATTGGTTTGATCTCATATGGTTGTGTATGAATAAATAAATTTAGCTTTCTAAAGTTTGCCACACATAGAGGTGTCACTGAAAATTTTCAGCAAGACTCTTCTTTGTTGCTACACACATGGTCTTACTGAAGTAATACTGCATGCATAGTTCCTCAGACTTGCACTAAATCACGCACTTTTTCTTCCAAAGTGAACTTGGTTTTAATCGATAGCCTTTTTGTTCTTGGGGGTGATAAATGGATTGCATTTATGTATGCAGGGAACGTCTCATGCCACAGAAGATATGGAGGAGGATTTCACTCCTGTGGATGTGGATGTGAATCTCGTAAAGAGTCTTCTCGATTCATTTTCTAGTCAACAAGGCCTTCCTGGTCCCGCTTCCAATTTGCTTGGGCTAATGGGTGTTCAACTCCCACAAGATGATAACAAGGGCAAATGAAGATCACATTTAGGTTTAGAACCCAATTTTGTGTTTGAAGGACGGTAATGGGGAAAGCTTATGACGTGCGGGTACCTCTTGATCGAGTTCACGGGGAGATTGTCATCCTATCCGAGTGTAGTTCTTAACCCTCTGTTGGAATTTTGTAACAACTCCCCCTTTTTGCTCTCACTTTCTCGTTGTTTCGTAGTGATTATGTAGCACGTATTTGTATCTATTTTTTCGGTTTATTGGACGTGAATGGAGTTACCAGCTATGTACCTTTTGTATAAAAGAAAATGAAAAAAGTACATGTTTTTCCCTGGTGAGCGGCCGGGTGCTGCTATTGTTGTTGTATGTCTTGTATATATACAAGAGAGAAAAAAAACGTATGGGTTCTCTTAAAAAAGGGTACTTACATAGAATGAGTTCATTGTCTTTAAAAGTTTTTGAACATATTGTTTTAGTGAATCGGGATGCTACGTGTGTGGCAGTAACGGTAAACTCGTTATATGTAAGTTGCTCTCTAAAAAAATAAAAATAAAAAATAAAAAGCGATTCCATTATGTTCTTCCCCACCCTAAACCATAACACCTAGAGGCCTTCAAGAACTGACGAATTGTTGTAAGTTAACCCATATAAGGTAGAAGAAACATTACAAAGATGTTCCATCGCAGGGCGGGTTCTGGTGAACTAATGTTTGGGCTTGTTATAGGAAATGCTAATGTGTGTACATCTTTTATGTTGTCCACAGCGCTCTCGCAATGCACTAGCTCGTCGGTGATGAGTTTGTGCCGCGATGATGAAGAAGTTGGTCCCATTGTGATGCGATCCAAATCTCTAAGCCCTATTTAGCCTGCTAGTAACACAATATGCTAGGAAGGAAGAGGGAAGGAAGAGAGGGAGCTGTAAAATCTCGTATACAAGTCATGCACACTCATTTTGCCAGCTGGCAATTCTAACAAATTACTAAAGTCACTACTTATCCCCCGATTGAGTAGTTAATAGTGATTAAGCGAATCACTATTTTACAATTCATCACATTGACGCAGTCAGTTGAGCATCAAATGACTGTTTATGGGATTTGATTTGATTTTGGGATGTGATAGTGTTTGTTTCCCTTGTTTGATCCACCTCCAAGTCTCTTGTTCTTAAAGCATTTCCAGTTGAGTCCCTAAATAGAGTCTTTACCACCTTCTACCACTGTGTATCTTTAAATTTAGGTACTTTGTGACTTCCAGTGGGACGGAGCTCCAATCCCTATAGTATAGGAATTGGCTGGAGTACTAAAAAATTTCCTCACATTTGAAGACCATACATAGGGACAACTTTGAGTGGGGATGGAGCCCACCCACGTGAAAGGTTGCATGCTTCTTCCAATTATTGGGTTTGAGTGATGTTGCAGCTCATCCACTTGCTACAGCAGCGTGGGTGGATGCTAGTCGCCTGATGCAGCTACAGGCTGGGTCCCACATATATTTTTTTAATTATAAATGAATGGTTCATATTTAACTTATGAGTTTTTTATTATATAGTCCTTAAATTTAGGATTTATGCTATAGGGACCTTTCCATTGAAGATAATATTCTTTTAAGGACTCAAAGATTCTTTTTAGTACCTAAATAAGTGTTCAAAGGTGGTGGTGGGAGTTCCTAAATAGGGACTCCCATTGGAGATGCTCTTAGTTTTTCATTATAGAGCCATTTTTTCTCGGTATTTCCTGGAATGCAGTGGACTAATAAAAACTGCAAGCAGCGTCAAGCTTTTATATGTTCCTCCATTTAATTGAATTTAGACATTTTTCTTTCATTCTTCTATTAAAAGGATATCTGGGGGAGCTCGGATGTATGGGTGAATGTTCCTAACCAATTGAGTCACAATTCCCTTGCAAAAAGGAGAGGTGTTAAGGATAATGGTAAACATGCACTATTTTTTCTTTCTCTACAGACCCTTGTTTAATCTTGGCCGTTGTTTCTATTTAATTTATTGATTTGATGGCGAGACATGAAGTGGGATGTGTAGGAGGAGAAATAAGGTGTGCGGTTATCATTTCCTTGCTTAAAATGCTAGCAAAAAAAGAAAAAGAAAAATGGCATAGATTCTGTTTCTCAAATCAAAGTTCAGATCCCTAACATGAACTCATATCTGATTTTAGCCCTCTTTTGATTTTTTTTTTTTTGGTGGGGTACTAATATTATTTTGATTTGATGAAGTTGGAAATTTGTTTTCACTGAAACTCCACTATTTTTTTTTTTTTTTTGGTGAGTGCAGTTGCTAATTCAGCCTTCATTGTTGTATATAAATTTAAGATCTAAGCATCTGATCTTAAAAATCACATAATTTACATGATTTTGCTCCATTTATGGTAAAATGGTAGTTTCCGATGAATCTGGAAGCGTCGGCTATGTTCGTAATGACAACATGGAACTCGATCCGTTTCTAAAGACAACTCTCACTTCCTTCGTTGAATAGTACTAAACAGAATTCAATATTCTCACTCACTCTCGATGAAATTCAATGCAAGAGAGGGAGGAATTTTGGGTCCATGAACACGGACGAGTTCCTTGCAAACATGTGGAGCGTCGAAGAAGATAATCAAATTTCTTCCCAAGAACCAAGCAAATGTGATCAAGATTCCGACAATGAGAAAGACACAACTTTCCACCCAAGACTTTGTCTCGACAGGGCTTCTTCTCTATTCCTACCTTGCTTTGCAAGAAAATTGTCAATGAGATCTGGTCCAAAATTGATGCAAAGAACTAGAAGAGGATCACAGATGGTTTACTAGAGGTAATGGTTGCTCACCTTTACAAAGAGAGATGTTATTAGCACTTCAAAGACAATCATCTTACACTTCTTCCTAAGCATGGGTTAGCCGCATTGGCTAGAGCATATATGCTCCCTATGCACCTTGAGTTCAGATTCCCTCCATACATTGTAAATTGTTTTCGTACATTATAAATTGTGTAATAGAAATGACATTATAATTAATCACACTATGGGGCCTTTAAATTGTTTTGTAAGCGATCTTTGCTATTTAGGCTAGTAGTAGTATTATTTTTTCCAAAATGGAAGTCTCAAGGAAATGCGATAATTGGTGTGAATTGCAAAACCCCGTGAACCATCGAGTCTTTGAACGTAAGTTGCGCCCTAAGCCATTAGGCCAAGGGCACACCTGCCTGGGTGTCACCCGCCGTTGCCCCCCCTCCCCCGCCCATTTTATCTCCCTCGGAAGCATCGGGGGGGGGGGGGGGCGGATGATGGTCTCCCGTGTGTCATCCTGCGCAGTTGGCATAAATGCCGAGTCCTTAAAGACGAACGCCACAACAATCAGTGGTTGTCTAACCTCAATTGCCTGTTATACGCTTTTGCCGCGCTCCGAGCAGCAGAGTCATAATTTTGGGTTACCTAGTTTTGATGTAAAACTAGTTGTGTGTGTATATTGACTAAGTAAAACTTCATGTTCAAAATCTTAGGTACTTAGCTGTTTAGAAAAAGAAAAAAAAAAGTTTGACTTGCATTTATGGTGGTTAGAGTAGTGGTGGCGGCGACGGTCATGGTAAGGAGTGGCGGTAGTGGCAACAGTAGTGCATGGTTGGTGGCGTTTGCAATGACAATGGTGGTCGTGAAGATGGTGATCATTGTTATTGCTAAGGTGATGGTGATGATAGGGTGTAGAGGTAGGAATGGTGGTGGGGTAAAGACAATCAATGTGGTTCACTCTATTCATATAGCCTTCAAGCTCAAGTGAGGCATAACTCAAAGGCTTTTCATTACCATATTTATTACATTTTTCAAAATCAAACGACTAACCGACTTGATGGGCGAGATAATAATTTGTACTAGAAGTTTAGAACCATCGACAACAAGCGACACGAACTTCTATGCTTATAACTTATAGAAGGACATCCCATTTCTTTTGTGAAAGGTAATTGTTCTTCTACTAAGAAACTCTAGCTCTTGAATTCTCATTTATCTAGTAAGTCTGACATAGAGGTCAAAGAACAACAAGAGGTCTAAGCTCACACCATGCCTATTAAACAAAATTTTACGTATCATTTTTTTTCTTGATTGTAAAGACACAACATACATTCTTCAGCTTGTGTAGAATTCACTTATCATGCTAAAAGCTTCCTTATAAAGATTACGAAAAACATATCAAACTCCAAGTGAATTTCTACAAGTTACAAATGTTGTTGGATAAATAAGTAACTAATGACCATTTGATAACCATTTCATTTTCAGTTTTCAACTTTAATTTTTAGTTTTTATTCTTTTAAAAACTAAAAAAATCATATGCAAATTACTTTCGATTTAAAAAATTAAATTTTAAAAAACTCAATAAATGTTGCTTTTACTTTTATTTTTTAATAAAAAATTGTAAATAATTAGTACACAAATTTACAGTTTTAAGAAAAATTAAAAACAAAAACTAAAAACTATTGTGGCTTATTTTATTTAACAGGGAAAGAGGGGGTTGGCGGCACCGAGAGAAAATAAAGAGATATGTATTTGTTTGGTTGTGTAGAGGATGTGTTTGTTCCCCCTACGCAATGCCTTTATTTATAGTAATGAGGGGGGAAAAATCCTTCTCCTCCAAGGAATACAAGTCCTAATAGGGTAGAATAATTAGAATCGAATCTAATCCAAGATTTACACAGTCACACTTAAATACAAAGTTTATAACACTCCCCCTCGAGTGTGTAAATATTTAAAGATTCGACATCATGTAGAGTTGAGGAAGTCGACTCGTCGACACTGATTCTGGAAACATGCTAGTCTCAAATAAGGTATGAACTTGCGTATGGAACTAAGTCTCACAAAAAACCTTATGGCTATGGTAAAAACCCGAGTAGGGACAAAACCTATAGTCTTAGGAAAAATGCGTGAGAAAAGCAAAGTCAAATAAAACATCTACTGGACGTCATCAGAGATATGATCAACCCAAGGTGGGTGCCTTGTCAAAACCTCATTAGGTAGCAAAAATCCAGTGGGAAAAGGCTCCTAATCATAGGGAAAGAATACACTAAGATCAAGCAAGTATGTTTCAGGATACTCATCCCGAGTTTGACATAATTCCAAAAAGAACTAATAATTTTACAACTCAGAAAGTTTACACATAACTAATCCTTGAACAAGCTTCTGAAACGTTGCCTTCGATAATGATCTGGTGAAGAGGTCGGCCAGATTGTCTTGTGAACGGATTTGTGTGACTTCAATCTTCTGATGCTCTTGCTGTTAATGTGAGAAGAAGAACTTCGAAGCAATGTGCTTGGTGTTGTCTCCTTTGATGTAACCCTTCTTAAGTTGTTCGATGCATGCTGCGTTATTGTCATAGATCGTCGTCGGGACGTCAACGACAAGGTAAAGATCGCAAGAGCTTCAAATATGGTCCACAATTGCTCTCAACCTGAAGCATTCCTAAGTTGCTTCATGTAAGGCAAGAATTTTAGCATGGTTAGACGAAGTGGCAACAAAGGTTTGTTTAGTTGACCTCCAAGAGATTGTGGTTCCTCCAACGGTAAAGATCTAACCTATTTAAGGACGCGTCTTGTGCGGATCAGATTAGTATCTAGTATCTGCATAACCAACAAGGCTGTAATCAACTCGAGATAAGGGGGTGAGGCATCACTCAAGGATCTGTAGAGATAGAATAAGCCTAGGTCCGTGGTACTTGGTGTAAACTTACAAGTGCACAAGATGGTCGTAATATAATGCTTTGCAAGTCCAAGTATCATTCAAACGAGGAGGATTCTAGTTCAATTTCCAATTTGATAAACTAAACCAAATCTAATTATATTAATGACACACAAACACACAAATATGAACCCAAACAACGAACCAGACTCGATCTTAATTAATAATTATCAAAGATATGAAGAGTTTGTTGTGATGATTTTATAAACGAACAAAAACAGAACCTTAAATAAAAACTAAAATTAAAGAGAAGAAAACGTTGTGTTTTAAAGTAGGTGATGAAAAAGTCTAGGGATTCAGAATCAACCACAAGCAATCTAGTTTAGGTTTCAATGCATTCAATGGATCTTTCGATTCTTTAGATGATAATTCCCGTATCTAAGTCCTTGTTAGGCACATTAGACCATAGTTTTCCTTAAGTGAATGATTCTCTCCTAGTTTAGGCAGATGTCGTATGTCCTAACATCCAGTCTATCCTTGTTAAGGCATAAATTTAACAAGTAGGACTCTTTACGCTCTAGAAAACAAGGGAACCAAGCAAACCATTATTCTTTGTCAAGCAATAATTTAATTTACCACACATAACCACAAGAAGCTAATTGAATTATATTGCTAGTTCAACACCAAATTTATCTTCCAATCTTACTAGATGCAAAGTCCTAAGGTGATCAATCAGAGAACTTAAACAAAAAGTAACAATTCAAACAGTGATTAAGCATTCATCTGAAAGAAACTAGAAATCTAATGAATAACATTAAAAACCATAAACATCCATACTAGGGCATCATCCTAACCCTAGAAAAAGAGTTTAGTTACTCATAGAATATGAAAACATAATTAAAAATCTTAAAAACATGAAAAACTTCCGAACAATGAAGATGGATAGGAAAAATGGTTGGTGGCTGATCCTTCTTCCAAAAACACGCAAAGAATCCCCCCAAAAGAACCCTTCTTTAAAACTCCCTTTGTCTCCCTTCTTTTATTCTTGAATAAATGCTGAAATCCTTACTTGAATAGGACTCTTGAATTTTCTTCTTACTTGGATTGGTATATTGATGGTATGGCAAACCAAACTAGTAAATATATTAACTATGAACCTTTTAGGATAATCTTGACCTCTTCTAATAGCTCTCATTTTGCTCTGCATGTTTCCTTTTATTAAAATTTGTAAATTTGAAATCTCTTTGCAAATCTCGTGTAAACCTTGCTGACAGACGTCCAATACAAAAATCACTATAAAATCTTCTAGGAAACTCGGAATCACGAACCATAAAATTCCTCTGAAAGCTAACTTCCATATCTTTCCAATGGTACAAGGCTCAAAATTTGGTTCATTCTGATGAAGTACAGTTTATTCCGTAAAGTTGGCTGATCTAAACAAGCAGCTTATGCTTCCAGAATGCCAAACTCATTTTAATCGCAAAAGTGCTCATTTTTCTTCTTTCTTCATCTTCACTTTTCAAATCTAAGAAAAACATAAAACTAAGTGAAACAAACTCAATTCACTCAAAAATATAACTAGAATCTAAACTAAAGAGCATGAAAATGCATGCAATATTGACCGTATCAGTACCCTTAAGGTAACGGAAGATGTCTTTAACACCAGTCCAGTGTCTGCATGTCGATGCATTACTGTATCTAGCCAAAAGATTAACAGCGAAGGAGATGTTGAGTCTAGTACATTGAGCTAAGTACAATGAAGCGCCTATCACACTTAGATAAAGAACTTCAGGCTCCAAAATCTCTTCATCATCCTCATTCGGATTAAAGGGATCTTGTTTTGCATTTAGCGATCGAACGACCATAGGAGTACTCAAAGGCTTCACTTTATCCTCGTTAAATCGGCGCAACACCTTCTGGGTGTAGTTCGATTGATGTACTAAGATTTCATCTGAATGGTGCTCTATCTCGAGACCAAGACAGTATTAAGTTTTTCCTAGATCTTTCATCTCAAATTCCGACTTCAGGTGTGCAACAGTTCTCGCGAGCTTTTCAGGAGTTCCAATGAGGTTCATGTTGTCGACATAAACTGCAACTATCCAAAACTGGAATGTGACTTCGTAATGAACACGTAAGGGCATAGTTCATTGTTCACATATCCCTGACTAGTCAAATACTCATTCAGAAAGCTATACCACATTCTTCCGAATTACTTCAAAATGTAGAGTGAACACCTCAGCCAAATTGAGAGCGTGTTTTGGGGTTTGGAAATATTTGATCTAGTCAATGTAAGTCCTCCGGGAACTTTCATATAAATTTTCGTATCAAGATCCCCATAGAGATACGCAGTTACTACGTTCAGCAGTTGCATACTCAGTTTCTCGGAAACTACCAAACTGATAAGGTAGCGAAAAGTAATCACATCTATAACGGGTGAATAAGTTTCGTCATAGTCAATCCCAGGACGTTGTGGGAACCCTTGCGCAACAAGACGAGCTTTATAACGCACAATTTCATTCTTGTCATTACACTTCCGAACGAAAACCCACTTATAACCAATACACTTCACATGTGGAGGAGTGGGAGCAGCAGGTCCAAACACCATATGTTTCGCAAGCGAATCGAGTTTAACTTGGATTGCTTGTTTCTAGTTTAACCAATCAGTTCTACGTTGACTTTCATCAATAGAATGAGGATCAATGTCATTGCTCAACACGATCTCAATGGCTATTGCATATGCTGATGCATCGACAATAATCATCTCAGTTCTACACCAAACATCATCCAAGCTAGCATATTGGATCGAAATCCCTTGATTCTTGGGAGATGGATTCGTATCTTCAAGTACGCTTCCGTAATCAAGAATTTCCTCATGAGTTAGATAGAATGAATATGCGACAGTTGGATTTACGGTCGGCTCAGGAGGAGCTTGTGCTGTGGGTTTCCTCTTCCGGGGGTGTGAATCTTTTGACCTAAGTGGTCTGCCATGCTTTTGTGCAGAGGCAGATGATTAGCTAACGTACGTGGATTGGCCAAAGTGGCGTCCCGGGCCTCCATAAGGGAAATCCATCGTACATTTGGTAGATTTATCTTTCTAGGCACATTCGCAGCTGAAATATGTGATCTTATCACTCGCACTAGATCGGTGAAAACATTTGGCATGCTCTGATCTACGCTATGAAGATCTAATATGTGCTGCACTTCAGTTTTAGACTGAGTAGTGCGGGGATCTAAATGAGACAAAATGGGAGTCGTCCACAATAATTCTTGTCGTTTTTCAGGAACGTTGATGTTCTTATTTCCCTCTAATGATGGGAAGATTGTCTAATAGAAGTGACAATCCGCGAAATGAGCAGTAAACATATCGTCTGTCAAAGGTTCTAAGTAATGAATGATTGAAGGAGAATCATATTGACATAGATTCCCATCCTTTGCTGAGGCCCTATTTTTGTACGTAAGAGCGGCGAAATCGACACATAGACCGCATAACCAAAAACACACAGATGCGATATGTCGAGTTTGTATTCAATAACCAACTGAATGACGCTATACGGTTAAGTCGTAACAGGCCTCATACGAACCATGGTTACATGCAATGTTGCATGGCTCCAAGCAGTGATCAGGAGCTTGGTACATATGACCAACGATCGAGCAATCATTTGTAAGCACTTAATGAACATCTCTGCCAGGCCTTTCTGTGTGTGAACATGGGGTACTGAATGTTCAATTTCAACCCTAACCGATATGCAATAGTCATCAAAAGTTTTATATGTGAGTTCTCTAACATTATCTAATCGAATAGATTTGATTCAATAATCAAGGTGGTGAGCCCTAAGCTTGATAACTTAAGCTAATAGTTTGGAGAATGCAGAGTTCCTTGTGGACAACAAGCACACGTGTGACCAATGTATGGAAGCGTCAACCAAAATCATAAAATATCTAAATGGTCCGCAGAGAGGGTGAATCAGTCCACAGATGCCCCCTGAATCATTTGTAGAAAAATAGGAGGATTCGAATGAATCTTGTCATAAAAAGGCTTAATGATAAGCTTTCCCATAGAGCAAGTTTGACATATGATTCCTTGTATCGAACCTAAACTTCGGGTTAGTGGATGCCCGTGTGAAGATTTGAGGATACGACGCATCGATGTTCATCCGAGGTGTTCTAAACGATCATGCCAAAGTCTAATTTCGTACGCAGTCCTAGAGGTAGGGCTGGCCACATAATGGCTCTCTATAGGGTGAATGGTTGTAGTATATAGACCACTTGAGATACACTTCATCTTTTCTAGAATACTAAGCAATGCACAGAAATTCAACTCCTTTTTCTACATAGGTTTCAGTGTAGTAATTATTATCTTTAATGTCCTTGAATTGGTCACATGCATAAAAGTTCTAAAAACAAATATCCATTCAAAATAATTTAAGTATTCAAGGATGGTAATTAAAAAAAACCTAATATCCAAAAACAAATCACCAACAAACAATCCAAACATAAAGGAAATTGTTCAAACTTAAACAAAAAACAAGGGGGGGGGGGGTTTGCCACTTGATAGAGCTTGATGATTTTTCATCAATAGCTAATTATGTTTTTCAGTGAGAATTAAAATAGAGATCAAATCCAAAAACTTAGTGAACTTCTAAGCCCTATATTGTTGCTGCAGGACAATATTGGTAGTAGATAATGTCAAATAGGTCTTTACCAAAAGATCCTCTTCGGTCAAGGTCTTGTTACAAAACTTGAGAGGTGATCGGATTCGACAAACTCTAATTATATTTATTCACAGACTTAAAGTTTTGGAAGCGCAAATGCTGCCAATCATGTCTTGCTTCAGGCAAGAAGATGTCCTTTTGATGATCAAAGCGATCAGCCAAAAAGACCCAAAAGCCTCGTGGATCTTCCTTAGCAAGGTACTCAATTTGCAATACATCATGAATGTGTCTTTGGATGAAGATCATGGCAGTGGCTTTCTTAACTTCGCCAACTGGGTTGTCCGTCTCATCTTTAATGGTGGGACGCAAATTCTTTACTGTGAGGTGGAGCTTCACATCTTGGACCCACTTGAGGTAGTTCCTTGCAGAAACCTCTAAAGCAGTGAAGTCGAGTTTGTTCAATTTCAATATGTCCCTATCACATAAAAAAAAAAAGATAAGAATGTGGTTAGTGTAATGGAGAAAAAAATCAACCCATTCATGTTCTAATAGACATTTATTGGTTTTAATTTGCATGAAAAGCTTCGGGTTTCATGGGTGATGTTTTCAAGGAAAACTTTAGGTTTTCAAACAAGGCATGTTTCTTAGAAATTTCAGGTTCATATGTTCTTGTAGACAAACGTAAATATATATACAGAAATACACAACAAGAAAATATGCAAATAAATCTTTCAAGTCTATAATTATAATTGAATTAATTATTTGAACTTCAGGCCAAAATTGAAGTGTGGGTGAAAAATTATAAACCCAAATTGTCTTAAAAAAAAAAAAACAATTGAATTCGGGGGCCCAAAATAATGGGCCAAAGCCCACGGGTGGGCTGAGCAGATTTGGTATGCGGCCTAAACCCAGAAACTAGGCCGGGGACACGGATGCATCAGCGGGGGGCTGGGATCCGAGACTAGTGTTATTCGCAGGTTGAGCTTGGGTAAGAAGCCCATATGCACAAATGTAGGCTGCAGACGCAGTCCCATATGACCTTGGCCTAAATAAGGGCGCCAATCTTATGCGATGTATACACGGATGCACCAACACATAGGCTGGGATCTAGTGCAGTGGGAACACCATGGCCTATAGGCCGATGTTGGGACGAGTGTAGCTCGAAAGCCTAAAGGGTTGGTGCTAGTCGATAACAGACCAAGCTTAAGTGGGCTTGGGTTTTTGATCCAGAAACCCCAGCACAAGCTGGGTGAAATCCCAGTGCAGTGGGAACACCATGGCCTATAGGCCGATGTTGGGACGAGTGTAGCTCGAAAGCCTAAAGGGTTGGTGCTAGTCGATAACAGACCAAGCTTAAGTGGGCTTGGGTTTTTGATCCAGAAACCCCAGCACAAGCTGGGTGAAATCGTCGGTGACAACTTCAAAGAAAAAACATTGAATTTCAGTCAAGGACTCGTCGGTGATGACTTCAGGTCGTCAAGAAGGTACTCATGGTGGCTGCGCATGGCTGCAGGTTATGCTGTGTGAAGGTTTAAGAAAGGCAACAACGTTTAGGCTTTGGGTTTTAGGGTTTGGGCCTGGAGTCGTGGCTCCAGGTTTGGATTTCTCGACTCGGGGAAGGGGATGGCCTAGCGACATGGTTGGGTTTCAAACGAAACCCTAAAGAATTTCTTTTGTAATTTTTTTCAATTCCATATTATAATATTAATTAAATTTCATGCATATTCATCACATAATTCAATGCATGTTCAGATATATGATTTAATTCATGGCAATATCAATTCACATAATTGAACAATTATGGATATAATGCATACACAATTTATGTAGAATTTAAAATTCGAAAAACGCAAAGTTGGGTCATGCATTATGGTGAATGTTCATGTTATTAGGACTGCAAAAATGTCGAGATAAAAGCTGTTGTTTTGAAAGAACTTGATTGTATGATGATATTGATGAACTGGTTTGATGCAGAAAACTTCCAAGTTAGATTCCTAAGCGCAGTGGTAAGAGCATGCTGACAATGTGTTGTGGCTTATTTTATCTGATAGGGAGAGAGGGGCCCAACAACACAGAGAGAAAATAGAGAGAGATGTGTTTGTAGGGTTTTGTAGAGGATGTGTTTGTTCCTCTACGCAGTACCTTTATTTATAGGAATAAGGGAAGGAAGAATCATTTTCCTCGAAGGAATACAAGTCCTAATAAGGGTAGAATAACTAGAATCAAACTAATATAGGATTTACATAATCACACTTAAATATAAAGTTTATAACAAAAACAACATAATTATAAAAAGAAAAAGTTTTCAGCAAACTGTAGCGGTATTTCTCAACCCGTTTTATGGGTTGGCAATCAGTAACTCCTTCGAACAATACAAAAAAGAAAGATATGTTTTCATTATCGGTATGCTACATTTATTACCTAATTATACTATAACTTATATCATCTCTTCTTTAAAGGCCCTGCCATATTAGAAAAATAATACAAATAAGGATACAAATAGATAGTAAAAGTAACATTTTTGTTTTATTATTTACGTGTGCGTTTTTATAGCCTAAAAAGTAAAAAGTTTATGCATATATAAATATCTCTCCCGCTTTTATTGCGTACTCCTCTTTCTCCGATTGTGGGTTTGATCTGAGCTTTACTTTGCTTGAATCTCCGGTACTCTTCCAATCCTGGCTTTTCAAATTTGCTTCATTTTATATTTTCTGTTAAATTTCGCCTGAATTTAGCTCAAACCCTAGAATTTCTACTTCTGGTCAGCTTAGGGCTCCGCATGCTGTTTGAATTTGGATTTGTTAATTTTTTATTAATTAATTATTTTGAAGTCTCATGTACGTTTTTGCTGCTGGAAAACCCGGGAAATCAAGGGAAAAATATAACTTTTAAAATTCCGAGCCAAAAGGGATTGGGTGCAATTGGATGGAGTTTTCTTTTATAAATTTAAATTTCTTATTTGGAAAAATGTTGTAGAGTTCAAATTCTATCATGTTGAAATGTTGGTTTTGGGAGCAATTTATGATTGGTTTTTCCAAAATTTGGTATTATGATGTCAAAGATGTGATCAAAGTATAACGAGCTTTGATCCAACCAGACATCCTCCGGTTTGGTTAACCAGAGAGTTGTGGAAAAGGAGACGAAGGAACATCTGTTTGCGTTTCTGATACGGTAAATTTTAACATTACCCAAATGGGTGATAGGGTTTTCTTGAGGCTCAATTGAGCTTGCGTTCTTGGTTTTGTCAAGTAAAATTCTGAGGTGTAGCTACCGGCAATATATGGTTGTTGAATAGAGGTGTTATTTAGTATTTAGTATTTTTGTTTAGCGGATATTTGAGCTTACTGCAGCATAGTTGCTTGTTGACGCCGGTAGCTACTTGATAAGACGCTTACTCCTTTTGTTGTTCATTATGTGATAATAGGTACAAACATATTCGATGGTGTAGGACAGGTTCAGAAGCTGCTTAATTAAGGAACTGAGAAACTAATGCTAAGTTCTGGGAATAATTTAAACCGCGGTACTGCAACACCGTCATCAACTATGCCTCCTTTGTTCCAATGTTTGCCATTGGAGCCTATTATGTTAAGCAATCAAAAGTACCCTCGCTCAGGTGAACTAAGGAGGGTTCTGGGCTTTCCTCTTGGGAGTTTAACAGATGACCATTCTCTTGGAGTTTTCCATCTTAAACTTCCACCTCCAGTGGCAACAGAGGAGCTAAAGCACTTCAAGGAAAGTGTGCAAGATGCATCTAGAAGGGCCAGGTATAGTCCGCTCACCCTACAACTACCACTCGCAGTGACAGTTTTTACAACTGAATCGTACATCATTGAAGCTGTTGTTCATGTCTTGAAAATAATTAGATGTTTGTTCAATCAAAATGGGGCATTTGGTGATTGAAATCGTGCGGCTTGGTGTTGTTTATATTTAAGAGTAAATTTACTGTAAATTATTTCCGTTGATGTTGATGGTAACTCATCTCCTTTGATAACTACATAATTGTAGTAAATCATCTCTGTTGAGATTTTGATTATCGTATCGTTACATGAAATGATTAAAAAATGTTCCAATAATTTCTATAACATATATTAACAATCTTTTTATTTTTTTCCAACCAGGGACAGAGCAAAAATGTTGCATGAATCTATTTTCAAATTGGATAAGTACAGAGAAGCTTTAAGCTCAAAGAAGAGACAGCGTAGTGATCTTTCATCAAGTGAGAAGTCCAATGGAGTAAACGTAGTGAAACTCGGAAGTCAGATTTATAAGAACCCTCCTGAAAATATGACTCAAAGATTTGAAGACAGGGCCAAGAGTGTTAGGTTCAACAAACGTTTTAGGACGTCAGTGGCTCATGTGCGGGTTTGTATTCAGATTTCATTGGAATTTTATCCAATTTAATCTAGGTCCCTGTGCTTAGCAATTTATTATTTATTTTTCATATGACATTGCATGCAGCAAAAGCTATACTTGTTTTCAATTTTGTTTAGCAATTTTTTTTTTCCTTAATGTTACTCTACTTTCGCTTCGTAGTTTATCAAAAAACCAAACCCGCTTTAGTTTTTATATTTTAAGGAAAAAAACCATGGACAAGTACACAGTAAGAAGCTTAGTTCAAGCATACTTTTTGGACCAGAATTCTATACTAGATTGATTGGTGAGTTTTCATGCATTTAACGGTTAAAATGAGGCTGTATGAATTAATTGGTGAGTTTTCATTCTTTATAGTCAGATTTCCTGTCATGTTTAATTGATTTGATTGACGAGTTTTCATGCATTTAGTGGACCAGAATTCTATACTAAATTAGTTCTTTTAATTAAAATTTAGCTTCATGCTTCTTTAAGTGATGATCAGTGCAAACTTCTATGTACATGTGTTTAAGATGTGCACATTTTCTCTATGATATCAGGCAGATGTTAGGTCAGCTGCTATCTCAAGGCAGCAAGTAGTCACAGACAAGGATGAAAAAATGCCTCAGGCTGTTAATGCAGCTTCTGTCAGGATTGAAGAAAAGACCCGTAGATTGCTTGCTGGAGGTGAAGGGTTGGATCAAAAAGTAAAAAAGAAACGTTCGGTGGGAGCAGTGAGTCATAGAATTACAGGTGGTGAACGGGATATACAACAAGCTACACATCCAAAGCTGAGTGATGATCTTAAGCTACGCTCTTGTGACGTACAAGGTGTCAGGTAGACATATGTGTAAACTATCAATATAAATTTTTTAACTAGTGATTCTGCTTGAGGTTCGCAGTTTTATACTATTTATTCATGTTATCTCTAGTATGACTATTTGAGCAAAGGGAGAATTTTGGGTTGGGCAAATATTTTGTTTTTCAATTTTTTGGACTAGTAAGTTTATTGCAGTTCTTTTTTATGATTATCCACATTTAGAAATGGTAAAAGGAAAAGACAAGGATTTTTCCTTTTTAATATTCTTGCTTTTCATATGTCGCAGATCAAAAACTTCACTTGGAGTCGGGGGAATCAACAAGTCAGAACCATCTTTTGAGTCCGGTAATCTCAGTACCTGTACAGTACTCAAGAATGATATGGAAAATGCTCCTGTTCAAAGGGACCATTCAGTTGTTTTAGAGCAGAGGGTTATGTTGAAAGGAAACATTAAGTATGTATTTTATTCTGTTACCATCCTATCATACTTTGAAGTCATTAGGAATTGTGATTAAAGACCACCAGATAACCTTGACACTGTTATTTGGAAACCTCACTTTTAGTGGTTACAATTAGGCTGTTGATTTTATCATGGCTCCTTGCATCAGGCTAAATATTCAGGAGGAGAACCCTGTACGCAGTCTTAATACTGTGATAAAAGGAAAGGTTTCTAGGGCGCCACAAACTGGTTCCATCTTGAATCTAGACTCATCGCCTAATGTTCACTCTCCGTCTGCACCTTTTCAAGGTTGGGAACATCCTGCTGGTGAAAACAAAGGCAAAGTGGCAAGTGTTATGAGTAATCAAAAGCGTGCAATGTCGAATGGTTCTTCCGTACAACCTATGGCTCAGTGGGTTGGTCAGAGACCGCATAAAAACTCTCGCACAAGGAGAACAAATTTGGTTGCTCCTATACCAAAAAATGCTGAGGCTCAGATTTCCTGTCACAGTTCTGCAACTTCTGATTTTAGTGCTAGAACTTCTTCTGTTGGGACCATTGGATCACAAATTATGAGCAGTTTAGATAATCACACCCCGAAATCTAAAAGAGAACTTCAGAAGATTTCATCTCCATTTGGGTTATCTGGAAATGAAGAATCTGGAGCTAGGGAAAACAAGTTGAAAGATATGGGAATGGACAGCAGTGACATTGCCTTAGCTGCAGATCAAAAAGTTGTGGCTCACTTATTCCCCAGCAAGAAGAATAAGTCACCAACTAAAGAAATTGGAGATGGTGAACGAAGACAAGGAAGAAGTGGAAGGTGTTCATCTTTAACAAGGCCTGAGATTCCTCCAATTGTGAAGAAATCGGAGAATTTACCAACCACAAAGCCTCCTCAAGGCATGAAACCTATGTCCGATAAGAATAAAAGGTGACTATATTTTGCGTTATCTGTCACATAGGTATTGTGAAAATGAATTGAGTATTTGACTGAAATCTCATCGATTTTTATGTTATTTAGTAAAACAGGTCATCCGCCCTCAAAAAAGATTAAAGATCACAAGTTCTTAACTCGTGTTGGACCTTCAACATGTAAGGGTTCGTCAGATTTCACAGGTAGCGATAAAATATTTTTGCTTTAAGAGGGTTGATTTTCCATTTTGTTTTCTTTCATTTAAAATTATTCAAAGTTTAGTAGTTTACTGATATTCATGGGCTTTTGATAAACATTGCAGATTTGAAATCAGCATTACAATTTTGCTTGCAAAACTAGATTTTCCCCCCTTGATTGGCATTTTTTATTTATTTATTGTTTTATATGCGTTTTTTTTTTTTTTGCTGGTGTGCATGTTTTATTTAACAAATTCTGTATGGAATATGGTGAAAAAACTTGTGTCAATTGCAGAATTTGGCAATAATACCTTTTAATATATGTTGCCATGTCCTTAATAGGTGAATCTGAAGACGATCATGAAGAACTATATTTGGCTGCCAATTCTGCTCGTAATGCTAGTAGTATGCTTCTTGGCCTTTTAATACAAACAGAGAGTTCAACAGTTCTGCACAAAGCAGCATACTTTGTGCTATACATTAATACTTTTTGACTTAAGTTCTCTACGGTTTTTGTAGAATCTGCCTGTTCTGGTCCATTTTGGAAGAAAATGGAATTGCTTTTTGGTTCTCTTGGCTCAGAGGACATATCCTACTTGCAGCAGCAGGTATTAAATTGGCCACCTTGATGAATGTAAAATTTAATGTATATCCTTGGGCCAGACGCTAACAATTGTCTTTCCTTATGTATATTGGCTGGATCAGCTAACTTTTGCAGAGGAGCTTGGTGAGAGTTTGTCTCAGATTTTTAGCGATGAATACAATATTTCGGTAATATAATTAGCCATTGTTCTCGTGAACTTTCATTTGATTTTGTGCATTTCATTAAATTTTCAGATCTTCACGGTTTATGTTCTCAACTAAAAGAAAAGGAGAAAAAGGATGTATAGGAAATAAGTCAAACATGTTTGAGGATATTAATTAGTTGGAAACTAATTTGTGCAGGGCATTTTGATGCATAGAGCAGTCCCTAATTGTTCTGGGGAAAGACAAGGGAGCCATTTTAATCAAGATTCACTGAAGTCTGATGCTTTATGTGAAAAACGTGACATGAGAAGGTTGGAAAAGGATACTCCATTGTACCAAAGAGTTCTTTCTGCTTTAATTGTAGAAGAAGGTGAAGAACTTTACCATCAGAGCGAAGGGAAAAATATGCACATGTGGTGTGCTAGTGATGATTCTCATTGTGGTTCATGTAATCAGATTGATGTTGAACCCAAAGATTGGGACATAATAGAATCTGAAGTTGAGTCAAAAGTAGATGTTTCGAGATACTGCATGCTGGACAGACTTTCTTGTGATAAAAGTGCTAAAACTAGTACCCTTAGTAATGGAAACATGTCCAGTTCTTTACACAGCCAGGAACAGTGGGATGGAGATGATGGCCTTTCAGATTCTGATGCGGAGCAACTGCAACCTAGGGAGCTAGACACTCCTAGCTTTCTTTCCTCTGACTGCCAATATCAGTTGATGTGTCTGGATGACAGGCTTCTTCTGGAGCTAGAGAGTATTGATTTATGTCCGGAGAGATTGGTAAGCATTCATTTCAAGCCTTGATCTGTCTTATAAGTGTTGTGGAAAACTTTTATGCCAGTAATTTTTGGTGTTTTATCCAGACTTCTTACCTTTCTTCCTGCTTCTTCTCTTTTGTGTGTGCCTTGCTGCAGCCTGATCTAACAGACGGAGAAGACATGATTAATCAAGATATAATGGGACTCGAACAAGGGCTGCATCAAGAGGTTGTATTTTCATGGATATTCTTGTTTCAGCTAGCTATATGAATTATGAATTATGAATCACTGTATATATGCATCTAATTGACTTTCCACAATGATATTTTCTAAAGTATAAATCCCTTTGATTTTTCCTGTTTCTTGTTTCTTACGTTTCTTTATGTAACTAATAGATCACAAGGAAGAAGAATAACTTAGCAGAAATTGATAAAACTATCCAGAAAGAAAGAGTTACAGAAAGACGGTAGGATTGAGAATGCTTTGGCAGTTTTACTTATTGTACTATTTACCTTATTCTTTTAGTTCAGCCATGTTTTGGATTAATGTGGTTTAATATCACAGGAGAACTGAACTAGTTGCAATGGACCAGCTTATTGAGATGGCTTACAGAAAACGATTGGTAATTAGTTTCTATTTTTGCAGCTTTGTATTTATACATTTTCAAAATATTCATCTGTTTAAGTTGTTTATCACAAATTCACAAATATAGAACTTTGGAGCATAATCTGACTTTATTGACAGATGTGGGCAAGGGAAGTAAAACATGAAAATTGATAAAGTTAGGCACAAATAAAATTAGTCAATGCCTAATTCTAAGTTTCAAACAAATAAATCATTTAATGTAGGAGCAGTGGATACATTTGTGATCATATTAGGTAGCGAACCTTGAATGTTACGGTTTAACTTTTCTTACTGTCGTGCCTGTGGGCAAATTACTCTTGTACCCTAGCATCTCTAGCTATGAATGATTCATTGCACTATAAGTCAGGTGCAAACATCGGTTGATTTTAGCGGTCCTAGGACCCTGGATAGAGTGATTCTATTTCCACTAAATTTCCTATTTCCCCATCCCCTTTTAATAATATTTTATTTCAAATTTGTACTCATAATATTAACAACAATATTTTCCACTGGAGAATCGGAGATCACCATGCTTCCATTGAGGAAATCGCTTCATGTACTAACAAACAGCCTCCAGAGCAATTCGTGTCCTCTTTGCACAGAGCAATCTTTCTTTGTTCCCGTTATCATATTAAAATCCCTAGTGCATGTGCCTGGCTATACCATCTTTCTCATTAGGCAATAGTTTGAGGTGGGTGGTGCTTTTTATTCAATAATTTGTTTATGATGTGGGTGTCCTTTGATTGATGTAGTTGGCGTGATAGATGTCTTTTAGGGTGGGGTGGCACAGGGCTGGGAAAATTGAGTGGTGCCACTATATATGAATATTTATGAGGAATTCTAATGTCTGCCATAATTGTAATATAGAAGGTGAATTTTTAATCAGACCAATGGTGAACCAAGGTGTATGATAGATTACTGAACATTTTCTTTTGATAAGAGACAGATTACTGAACATTTTCCATCATCTTAATTTTTACAGGCTTCCCAGGGGAGTAATGGTTCAAAAAATGCAGTACGTAAGGTTTCAAAACAAGTAGCGTTGGCTTTTCTCAAACGCACGCTTTCTAGATGTCAAAAATTTGAAGAAAGAGGCATTAGTTGCTTTAGTGATCCTGCACTGCAGAAGGTTATATTCTCTGAATCTTCATGCAACAATGCTGCAAAGCCCGTTGACTTTAAATGCAACGAAGGTTCCCATCAAGTGGAAGTCAGGAGATCTGGTTTGTGTTGATTAGACTTTAAATGCTCGTGTTATGATATTTATAACTGCCTTTTATTTAATTTATATCCATGTAAGTTACGAGTTTTCTTGCAGGGCATACCTTTGTTTTATGTTTCTTTATCCTTTCCTTTTGTGTTCTTAGATAATTCCCATTTTAGGGAAAAATTCATTTTACTTTATCATTAGGAAATTGCAATCAGTAATTGTTGTGGGATACTAAGTTAATAACAATGTAAGCTGTGTTGTTTCATTTGATTCTGCAGGGGCAGTGTCCAGTGCGAGTGGGAGATATGATTCCCTTAGTAATAATCTCGACAGGGGTGCTAATCTTGAAAGGGGTTCATCAGCAGCTCTTCATGCTGTCATTGACTCGTCTGGTCAAGCTTCTTCCACACATGGATCAAAGTTGAACCTTAACAAGGGGAAGAAGCGGGAACTGCTGATTACTGATGTTGGTGGAAGTGCATCCTCAATGTTGACTTCAGCTCTAGACACCGCTCTTGACGAAGTAAAGGGAAAGAAAAGTGAGAGAGATAAGGACCCAAATTTAGATAATTTCAGAAACAGTTCGCCCAGTGGAGTTGGTCGCGCATCATTGGACTCCTCTGGAAGTGAAAGCAAAACAAAGGGAAAGTCCAGGCAAAAGAATACTCAGTTACCAAGTCAATCAGTTTGTAATGCCAGCAATAAAAGGAGTAGGGTGGGGCCATCGTTGCCCAGCAATACACGTTCATCTTTGTCTAAAGAGACAGATGAACCCACTGATTTTGCAAATTTGCAACTGCCTGAATTAGATACACCGGAAGAGAATCAAGATCTCAGTACATGGTTGAACTTTGATGAAGATGGCCTGCAAGATCATGATTCCATTGGCCTCGAAATACCAATGGACGATCTCTCAGAGTTGATGCTTATGTGAGACAGTTTAAACTACTTGTTTCACCCTGATCGCCTTCTGGCTGTTGCGTCACAAAACCCCTTATTCCAGATTGAAACAAAGTTAGTCTAACCACAACAGGTTGTAATTGTAATTCTCTTTTTAACGAATATCGATGTAATCGAAGAATTTTGATTGTAAAACCCAGATGTGTTTTCTTTGATTGTAACAGCGCTTGGTATCCCCTTCCAGAGAATGATACCAGGCATTACTCCTACTCATGTAATTTTAGTGTCTGTCTGCGTATCTGCAAAGTGATTGGATCTCACTTGTCGAAATGTACAACTGAAACTAATTATAACTGAAAATAGCTCTTATTTTTCAATTTTTCTTCTATGGTACGTACTGCTGAGTTTGAGTGGTTCAGAAAGAAAATTAATTGTTAAATGTTGCATATGGTGAAATCATGGACCTTTACAACGGTTAGATCTTGTTTTAAACTAGAGCGAATTGAAAGATTGTGATTTCTAGACTGATCTGTAAATTCCATGCAATTCTTACAAACCCTAGTCTCTACTGGCAAGATCGCAGGATTAAACACTAAAATAAAACCATGTAGAATAGTTAAATGAATTCCGACCTAGCAAGCTAATTATTTCAAAGATAATATTATACGTTAAGACCTAAAAAATGGATGATTTAGATCATTTGCCGTGTGAGCTCAAAAAGAGGCTTGTACCATACGTAGTAACATTTATGTATAAGGACGAGGAGTTTATGCTTTAAGGTGTTGTAATATAATTAAGTAAATTGGTTATATTAACTGATAGTGACGGTATTACAGTACAAAATAATTTCTAGTACACCACATTTCCAATTCAATTACCATTTTAGTGAACGATCATCTTAGTGATAACTTTAAATTCTTTTGTAATTCCCTAATAATCAAATGGAGTTGTCACGAAGGAAGGGGTTGTTTGGGAGTTCGCATTGTTCTATATGTTTCTTCCGGAAAGATCATTACGTTAAACAAATAGCTAAAACAATTGACCACAAGTTTAAAATATATGTACGCATGTAATATATGCAAACAACTATCCACCAACTACTGGTCAATAGCTTGTTAATTTTAGACGATAATATAAATCAATTGCAAGCATTGGATTGGTCTCCTACTATTAGTTTTGTAGTATATATGCAAGATCAGGTCAGCTTTAGCAATCAATATTAATTTATGCATAATTCCAGTTCTTTTGAACGTGCAGACGTAGGTTTGGTCAACTTAGGTTTAATCAATGCATGTGGTTTAACATTTTAGTAGATACGATGTTGGGCTTTTATCTGATGCATACCCAATTTAAAATTCTTCCTACCCTCAATTATGGTAAAAGTTCATACTCCTTCCCTTACCCTTAATACTTTTTCTTTCCAAAAAAAAAAAACAAAAAAAAAAAAAAAAAGAAGTTAGGTTTAATCAAGTTGGCTAAAACTACTACTCAGCTCTCTGCACTTGAGTTCTAATTCCCGTCTCTCTATAGTTGAGATTAATTTAGTGTTTTCATAATTTGTATATATATATAAAGAAAGAAGTCCTTTAATTTGCTGCAAATTTATATATATAAGATTTCATGAAAATATAAGGAAATATATTTTCACAGAATGATATATGTTTCATTAAATCTTTGGTAAATTAATCGAACCTAATGTACAAAGACGTATGCTTTAAAGTAAAGGAAGATGGATGGATAGGGTTATATATATCATATATAATGTCGCCTATGATATCAAATGGGGATAACAAAGGCATGCTGATAGTGATTGATATTGCCAACCCTAGCCTCTTATTTATAATTTACTCCATGTCGACGGTAATGGACTGAAAAGTAGAGGCCAACTGGGAAGCAAAGAAACGTATTATATATAATTTAGAATGCTTAAAACCTACTAATGATTTCATCCTATGGGTATGGGGGGTTAATTAGAGTAATTAACTAGTCAACTTCAACTACAGTGGCATGGCATACTCGACGTTCAGATTCTTCTACTCAATCAAGTGCTACAAAATCTTCACACGAAGATTTGTAAAGGAAATATGTCAGTATCTGCGTAGTTTCTGTTTGGCTACCAAGGTATATGGAGCTTATTATTTAACAATTTCATCGACCAATTATGCTTGTTGATTGTTTTGCAAAGTAAGTATGCGATCAAGGCCAGCCCGAGATTTCAAGAGCCCAAGGTGAGCCAGTGAAAGGAATCCTTGAGTTTTCAAGTCCTTAATGCGTGACACATTCATATATGGTGTGTTTTTAAGTGATAAATTAGAATAATCTATTATATAATGACTTAGAAAAAGTAAAATGGGCGGTAACAAGAAAATAAAAGACCATACAAAGACTTAATCAACACACAAACATCACAAATAACAAAGTTCCTACCAAACTTTTTTCAATAGATAACATAGTATTTGATCAACTTCAAATAAAATTTAAATTCATAGTTTGATTGTAATTACCTTAAGTTGCAGTCTTCTAGACTTTATGTGAGTTAATTCGAAAATCCATTGAAATATGAAACCCTAAGTCGTACATTCCAACATAATCGCTTCCTTCATCTTTACTTGTTTAATGTTCATTTTGTTTGTTTGGCTTTTTACGTCTAATTTTTACATGATGAACAGTGAAGGGATGAAACGAATGGTCCAAAGTAAACAATCCAAGCATTATAAATAGCTCATGTTGGAATGTAATTACATGAAGTGAAGTAGCTGCTACACATTGGTTTTTCAGTTTCAAAGTCTTCCCACTATTTTGGATATTCGTGTAACTTAAAACAAGATCATTTCGATGCTTTGAGCTGCACAACAAGTGCAACCTCCCTCAGAAGTATGAGAAGGCAGTTGCCTCGAATCTAAGCTTGACTTCGCAGGTGCAGACAACAAAAGGATAACAGCATAAGACCATTCTATCTACACAAGTAAAGACGCTTGCAATGTTGAATTTCTAGGCATATAACGACTGGTAGGCTGGGTCGATCATGTGATCGGTGTGGTTTAATCAGGTTTCCGTTCGGTTGGATCTATGCAACCAGTTGGCTAGTTCATGTATTGTCTATCAAACAAAATGCCAAGGAAGAAGCATGATGAACAGTCATCTCTAGGGTTTGGTTTTGATTCTTAATTCGTATATGAATCTAGTTCGAAATTATTTGGGTCATTTTTTTAATATGGGTGAGGGTTGTGTTGAGTTTTGCAATCTGAGGACTCCAATCATAAGTAAAAAAAAAAGAAAAAAAAAAAGAAGAAGTAGGAAATGGCATGACATGTGGGGTTCTTCCTCTTGGCATCGCAAACATGGGTATTAGGGTTTGCTAGAGTATGATTGTCAGGACAAATCTGACATGTAGAAGCTGATGAAGAAGTCATGAAGCTATGATCTTCAAAGTTGACCTTCTCCTCTCATTCTTAATAAGTTCAAATAACAATAGATTTTACTTCAATTATAAGCACAATTTTTGTGAGAGTAAAGGCCACCTTTATATAGGTAGAGAATCCCTACGATTCATCTGTTAGAATCCTTGTAGGAAACCAACATTGTCTCCCCATTTTAGTTTAAGTGAGTAATTTAAGATCAACTCTCAGTTTTAATCCAATAAGACTTTTATAGATCAATTTGAACTCAAACATTCAGTAAAAATACATGTACACTTATGCTCATATTCTAACAATGATTTCAACTAAGCACAAAAAATATCTTAAGATCTCTATCTCATACCATGTTAAAAATAGGAATATCGGCTTGACGAGAAGAGTTTATGTTGTATTCATCTTTTTTTGGAGGCACACATTTATAGAGATACAATCCTTGTAGGGCAAGAAAAACAATAAATCCTAATCTATTTACAATAGGAAATAAAAACATATATAAGGAAATAAAAGAAAATATACTTACATTTTTATTCTAATATGGACTCATGCCAATAATATGTTCTAGTTGTATAACTGTTAAGGTTTAACAAATCGATCCATTACGCTATCAAGTGGAAAACCAGACACGAACACGATCTACTAAGCTACAAAATTATGACAAACATGACTAGTTGGTAAATAGGTCACTAACAAGTCCACCTGTTGTTTACACAGCCCATTAATGCTCAATTCAAAAAATAAATTTTTCGTGCATGCTCGTATCGTGTTATTGGTTTGTGCATAATTGGCCATGTGTAATATGTACCTCAAATAGATATCATCAAATTAAGGAACATGCATTCTCTATAATAGACAAGCATGCATATGTCCACATTTTCTGTGAATTGTTTTGAAGGAATCTTGTAAAATGTATTGATAATTCTTGTTAAGAATTGTTTATTACAAGCTATATATAATAGCTATAGTAGTTTGCACTCTAAGCTACATTCTCAACAAACTTAATACTCTTAACATCCCTCTACAAGCTTAGGAGCAGAGAAATTGAGCCTGAGATTGGCATAATGTGTCTGAAATAGTGGTGCAAAGAGTCATTTTGTAAGTATATCAGCAAATTGTTCCTTCGAAGACAAAAATGCACTTGCAGTTGTTGTTTGGCTACCTTTTCTCGAACAAAATGCACATCAATCTCAATGAGCTTAGTGCGTTGATGCTAAATTGGATTGCAAGTAAGAGCTATTGCTGATAAATTGTCACAAAATATGAGTGGCTTATCATAAAATGGAACATGTAGAAAAACCAATGATTGTTTGATCCAATCAATTTCAGGTGTTGTAGTTGACAAAGCATGATATTCAGCTTCAACTGATGATCAAGAAACAGTGTTTTATTTCTTAGATGACCATGAAATGGGATTAGACCCCAGAAACACAACCAGTGGTTGATCTTCTGTCATTAGGATCCACTGCCCAATCTGCATCACTACAAGTAGTGACATCAGGTTAACCTTTGACATAATGAATTCCACAGCCTTGAGTAGTTCTTAAGTATCTAAGAATTCTTTTAACAGCCATAAAATGTGACTCCATAGGACATTGCATAAATTGACATACTTGATGCACTGCAAAAGCAATGTCAGGCCTAGTGAATGTCAAGTATTGAAGGGCACCAAGCAAACTTCTATATAATGCAAGATTATTGTAAGACTTTCCATCATCTTTAAGCAATATGATGTAGGGCAAGCATAGAGTAACGCATGGTTTGGACAACAACATTTCAGACTTGGTTAACAAATCTGTGACATACTTATCCTGAGATAGGAATAAACCATCCTTCTTCTGCATAATTTGTATCGCTAAAAAGTAGTGAAGTGGTCCCAAGTCTTTTATATCAAATTCCTTAGCAAGAGATTGAATAACCTCAGTGATTGCTTGTGTTGCACTTCTTGTTATAATAATGTCATCAACATATAATAGCAAGATCACCACAGAATTGCCAACAGTTTTCTCAAATAATGATGAATCTGCATATGTTGATTTGAACCCTAAAGATGGCAAAAAAACTAGTGAATCTCTCATTCCAGATCCTTAGTTCCTGTTTCAATCCATATAAGGATTTATGTAATCTGCAAACATAGTCTCCATGTTTGAAATCCACAAATCTAGGTCGTTGTGCCATGTACACTTCTTATTGCAATATGCCATGTAAAAAGACATTTTTCACATCTAATTGTCTCAATGTCCAGCCAAAATGTGCAAATAAAGCTAGAACTAATCTCACTGTTGTAGGTTTAACAACTAGGCTAAAAGTCTCTCCGTAGTCTTCTTCTTAATTAAACCTTTTAGCCACCAGTCTTGCCTTATATCTCTCAATTGAACCATCAATATTATTCTTGATCATAAAGACCCATTTACAACCTACTAAATTCTTGTGTTGTGATAGAGGAACCAATGACCATGTACCTTGGTTGTGTAAAGCTGAAATCTCATCTTTCATAGCCTCATGCCACACTGGTGATTTTAATGCAGATTTATATATTGCAATTTCAACTTGACTCAAATCAACTCCTCCATTTTCATGTATTGCAGTTAGTAGAGCAATTTTCTTTGAGATGCCACTCTTTGACCTTGTCTGCATAGGGTGGAGATTGATTGAAGGAATAGATAGAACCACTTGTAATTGTTCAGGTTGGAATTTAGGTACCACAGAGAGTGTAGGAGACAAGAGTTATGTTGTTGATGCAGTAATGGATTAATTGGAACTTGTTTCTTCTGAATTTGAACTTGGAATTGTAACTGGTATTGAAGTGAATCTTCTGAAGCTTGATTAATAGCAGTATTTGGCATGGAACTAGGTATATTAGCTGGACCTAATTGTGTGAGACCTGGTGAGGAACTCAATGTGGAGTGACTTTGTGTTTCTAGCAAAACAAGGACATATTGTGATATGGTACTCGAATTGGTGTTTGTATGAGTGATGGTAGTGGTGTAGTAGTGACAGAGTATTGTTTGGGAACCAAAGACTGGTAAGGAAACTCGACCTCATCAAATATCACATGTCTAGAGATATAAATTTTCTTTCTAGCGGAGATACCCTTTATACTTGGATGCATACCCCAAAAAAAACACTATGTTGTTATGGATTCTAATTTGGTGTTGTTGTATGGTCTTAACCAAGGGTAACAAGAATAACCAAAGACTTTCAAATGTTGGATCTCAGATAATGAATTATGCAACTATTCAAATGGTGATTTATTGTCTAATGTAGGGGATGTCATTCTGTTGATCAAGTATACTGAGGTTTGACAAGAAAATGACCAAAACATGGATGGTAATGAAGCAGATTGCAACAAAGTGATGGATGTTTCAATAATATGTCTATTATTCCCTTCTGTTATCCCATTTTGTTTTGGTGTATGGGGACAAGACATTTGATGGTTCATTCTTTTATCAGAAAGAAACTTTTGAAATGCTTTACTTATATATTCACCACGACCATCACTTTGGAGAGTTCTTATGGATGTATGAAACTAGTTTAAATTGATATTGTAGAAAGAAATAAATGTTGCAAAAACATCACTTTTATTGCATATGGAAAAAATCCAACAGTACTTGGTACAATGATCAATGAAGGTCACATAGTATTTGAATCCTTCTAAAGACACAAGGAGCAGGGCCCCACACATCACTATGTATAATATCAAATGGTTTTACACACTTAGCAACTGAAGGGGGATAAGGCAGTTTACTAAATTTACCTTCTAAACATGTTTGACATGGTGAAGATATACTATCAGCAACACATAAGACATTTAAAATTCTTAAAACTTGAGAGACGGTTGGATTAGAGGGATGACCTAGATTTTATGCCAAATACTGATTGTAACTTGTTTTCCAAGAAAAGTTGCAGGTTGCCTTTTATTGATGACTGCATGAGAACTTGGTGAGATGATGGGGTACAATCCATTATTACACAGCCCTTTGTAGAGTATCTTCCTTGTGGCTTTGTCTTGAATCCAAAATGAAATTGCATCGAAAATCAATCAACAGTTATTATCCAAACATATCCTATGCATAGACAATAAGTTTTATGACAGTTTTGATACATAAAGAATATAATTAAGCTTAATAGGCTTCATTGGAGTTGTGAAAACCAATGTGAGAGATAGCTAAACCTTCACAATTAACTGTCTGGACTGTCTCATTTGATGGATATGGGGTTGCCAGTGAGAGATTATTAGCACCCGAATCAGTGAGCCAAATTTCTTGTTGTGATGGTGCAGATAACACTGAGAATTGAGAGGGTTGACCATTAGTTATGGCAGCATGCATGGCATTCATTGGAGAAGTAGAATTCTTCTGAAAACCTGTTTATACACTGTGATAGGGATTCCCACATATTTGACAGCCTAAAGAAACAATTGCATTTCTATATCTGCAAGTATCATCAAGATGGTTGTTTTTCCCACAGATTTGGCAAGTTTAAGCCTGAAAGCCATAGTTTTTTGATCTTGGTGGTGATGTACCAAGAATTCCAGGAGCATGACTTAAATGAAAGTTCCTGTTGTTACCAAATTTCAAATTGAAATTGGAATTGAACCGACTTATGCCTTTGTTGTTGTTGATGAAAGACTTGTATGCATTAGAGTTGGGACTAACATGCTTGCCACCAAAGTTGGAAAAAGATTGATTCTTGGGAGTGAAACCATTGTTTTGTGCCATGAGTGCAGATAACACAAGTGATACAGATGCATTTTCATGCAAAATTTATTCAGCAAGTAATTGAGATCGAAGATCTTTCAATTAATAGTTTCACGAACCCTAATCATAGATCCTATTGTATTGAATTCAGCAGGCAAACCATTTAGTGTAAGAATCACAATATGCTCATCCTTAAAGATTACACCAGCGGTAGTAAAAAAAATATCTTGCTTCTTTAATTTTCTACAAATATAATGTGATGGAATCATTATCCTTCTTTATGGTTTAAAGCTCAGATTTGAGTTGAAAGATGCTTGTTCTAGTGACTATAGAGAACTATTCTTTGAGTTGAGTCCACAAATCTTTGGAATTGGTACGCCCAATTGCATAGGAAATTGAAGCAGGAGACAGAGTTGTAGTGATTAACTGCATCAATGCTTTATCATGCATCTTCCAAATCTTGTATTCATCGGATGGTACTCTTGTGGAGGAATCACCAGATAAGACTGCAAAGTTATCAGAAGATTCTTGACTAAACTGGGCAGGACATGGTGTTGATGATACTATGGCCTTCAAGAAGTAACTGCATCTGGAAATGTCATGCCAAATAATTTGTATCATCCAATTTCATGTTTACTGTGCTGGAAACATATGAAATCAATGAAGTGATTGAAGATTGGAGAATCTATAACTGAGAAGATGTCACCATTGTTGTAGATTGTGACAAAATCTTGAAGTAATCTTGACAGAGAACAAATCATAAACACTTGTTGTGCACACTTTGTAGAACGCAGAATCAGAAGAAGAAGTGAAGAAGAAGCCCCCAAATTTATCAGAGAGAATCATAGTGTTGCAAAGAAAAACTTTGAGATGTAGTGGAAGCAAATGAAACCAAGATTGAAGAACCATAAAGCTTATGTGCTTGTTCCAGCAATGATACTATGTAAACCATTAAAGGATTTGATAAGAACTGTTATGCATAAAGGAAGAAGAAGATTGAGAGGGTTTAGAGAGAGAATGAATCTTGTAAAATGTATTGATATTTCTTGTTAGTTACAACTGTTTATTACAAGCTATATATAATAGCTATGGTAACTTGCACTCTAAGCTACATTCTCAACAAACTTAACTAACTTCTTAATCTCTCTTGACACATATCAATTTCATAGCCATTGAATCTTAATACTCCTAACACCTTGTTCATGTAATTTTAGGTCAAACAATCTCTCTCTATCTCCCACATATGCATACACATACATCATCTTCGTCCGTTTGTGGATTAAATAATCTCCATTTGTGATTAATTTGCAACCACTTGTTATAAATGAAGAGTAACAGCCAACCTTTTCCTCTATATATGTATACAACTTTTGTGCACAAAGTATTAGGAAAAAGACAATCAACTCAGTTTATATCCCATCTCTAACCCTTGTCACTTCTACACTAGACTCTTTTTCTTCGCAACCACTTCATACAAATGACGTGCATGCAACAACCATCTCTCTCTCTCTCTCTCTCTCTCTCTCTCAAATACAACCATTTTCGTTCGAGAATTCCTTATTTTGGATATTGCTATTCACATTACCTCCCACATATCCTTATTAATTTTTTGTCATTGATTTTCTTCAAATCATTTGATCCCGGCAAAAATTTGAAATAGATGTGTGAGAAGTAGAAACGAGGAGTGTGTGAATAGCACTACCCTCTTTCAATAAGGACACTAGACGATGACAACTTATTGAGTTCTCTCTTTCTCTCACTTGCCACCCTTCTCTCCTGGTCATCTATCTATCCATCTATATATATATATATATATATATTATCCATCTATATATATTATGCATGTAAAAGCCGTTTAGGACCAATTATATTTTTTGTTTCGTTGTTTAATCCTTTTTTTCTTTGTTTAACCAAGTGGAAGAACCTTCTCATGATGCACAGAATATATTAAATTGCATTTATAAGATAACGTAGTAACATAAAGACATTAAAATTTAAAAAAAAAAAACAGAAATGGAAAATAAGGAAGAAAAAAAAATATGTCCTATCTCTTCTCAAGTAGCTTAATCAAGCTAGAAGCATCCAGCACCGGCAATAATGGACAATGGACTCCTAAAGTAGCTCTCTGCAGGCTACTGGAATTTGATCAAAAGGAGGAGAAATGATTCTGCGAAGGTTGTACCATTTGTAGCTCTGTCGTCGTTTGGCATGAGTTATCATCGCTCATCATGCTCCTGCAGATCGAGTACATGACATAAATAGTAATTATGCGTTACACATGGATATTAATTCTAAAATTATTAATTGTTAAAGGAGAATACAGGAAGAATAATACTATCGTTGCTGCAGCAAAAAATGTTTTAGAACCCAATTACTCTATTCCCAATTGTTTTTTCGAAAAGTTTGATATAAAGTAAGACCTATGGTAACAAGTTCTATAGTCTCATCCGAAAGAAAAGAACTACTACTTTCATAAAGTAATAAACCCTAGAGATTTCCCTAGGATGTGGATGTGGTGGCTTTAGTTGGGCTAAAGATGGATAATCTTTGTATTTGAGACGCATGTATTCCTGTGGAAGCAAATATGGCTTTCCATTTTGGCTGTATTGAAATTGGTTATGTAAGAGGTTTCTCCCTTTAGTGAAGTTCTTTTCTACCAGAAAACAAAACCCCAGAGATTGTGTACATGAAAAGGTCAAAATGTCATGGATTTACCCAGCCCAAAAAAGTTTAACATATGATAAACAGTGATTAAAAACTAATCCTTTGTCATTTAAGTTATATAATAACTAGAACGGAAAATAATGATGATGTTATGACAATCTTACTCTCGCGGTCTAGATGCCCAAAGAGAACTAAGTGCCCTTAATCGTCCATAGTACTCTCCAATTACAAGAAAACATCTCGCTGCCTGACGAATTGTTAATATGCGACGCAACTGATGAAGGGTTTGTTGTCTCAAGTTATCAGCCTAAACAATTGATCATATACACAAATAATGAGTAAATTAATTTTTAGGGTAGAGAAATGCAAAAGGAGACATAATATAATACAATATAGGAAAAGAATAATGCAAACATGTTTGATTAAATTAAACAATAACCATTATGTAGCCCTTCGGATGCGTCCCTAGTGCAAGGGAAGGGGCACAACCTTTAAACAATATTTTCAAAAGGGTTGAAATTGGAAAACTTGTTCCTTTTATGAATTTGGACTATTTCAACCATGTTTTAGAAAAATAATAGAAATACAAACTTAGTTTAATACCTATATTTTCCATCTTAATTTTTAAATTCATACGATAGGTCTATCTACGGTTTTGATTTCAACAAACATCACATTCAAACCTACCTCTGACAGAAACATTTGGAATGGAAAAACTGTACCAAAACCCTAGCCTTCAACAACCTGATTGACACCTTAGCTAAAAATGCATGTTGGTTCACCCCAAAATTATGGGTGATAGTTAAATTATTGTGACCCAATGAAGCATTGCATACGTGGCAAGCATGTAGTGGATGTGATCAATCTAGCTGTATAATATTATATAACTTCTCTCTCAAAAATTTGACCAATTGCATGACAGTGACAAAACTATTTCTCTTTTTTTTTTTTCTTTTTTTTTCAAGAATTTTAACGAAAAATTTTTGATACAATTTATTTTAACAAAAAAATCACATTTTTACACTAAAAAGTCAATCTTGGTACTATTCACTTTACACTTTATTTTATCCTTATCGTTAAAATTCAAAATTTTCAAACAATTTTCATTAGTTTTTTTTTTTTTTTTTTTGGCTATTAAATTGAAAAAATTAAAATAATATCAATGACCAGAATTAAAAAAATATATATGGAGAAGGTGCAAAAATATGTATAGAAATCACTTCCCTTATTAAAAAGCGGTATAAGCATAAAATGACAGAAATTTACATACAATATCTAGTTGACTATGGTATAGATGGTTCCATTTCTATTATTTTAGTAGAGCTTGAGCTAAAAGTCAATTTAGATGTCAAATCAGGGTGATGTGTGAAAATGAAACCCTTGGGTTCACCCTTCATGTGTATATTAGATAATGGAGGCACAAAACAAGCGGACAGAAATAAAGAATATAATGAAATAGTTGGACTAGAAGGACAATTCAGATCAACTAACATGTTTGATGTCACCTACCAAAGTTCTATGGTTTGATCGAAAATAATACACCTTTCTAATGATATAAACATGAGAGAAACTAATTAACGTGATTGACTGCTAGTTGTTGATAGATAAAGTTTATATTGAACCCTACAATCATCAACAATTTAAAGTCACTTTTTTCAATTTACATAACTTAACTTGTCCATGGTGTTAGCAGGTTCGTCACGTAAGATCTAATCAATCCTTGATAGTTTAATTTGAAAACGGTTTAAACCATATAGAATTTTTTGAATGGATTTCAATTTTCACCCAGACATCCATTTGTATTGGTCAAGTCTGGTCTGCAATTTAAAATTAGGACAACTCAAGTCTTTTCAGAAATCACCTGACAGGACCTGCTCTTATAGTCAAATTAATTTTCACAAAGCTTCAGGAAAATTTGCCAATAAAAATATAACACTCCCAAAAATAACAATAATGACCTCCTAGGGTTCATTAAAAAAAATTCCTAGGGTTCCAAGGAACACATAACTAAAAGGAATAATATAATCTAAAGATTATGATGCAGTTCTTAATAAAGAGATAACAGAAAATGAGAGAGCATACAGAGATTAATTAATTACGTGAAGTGCATGCATGAACTTGCATGAGGGAAATAAATGGTTTACACCGGTAAACCTAAGAAAACTATGCCAGAATCGGATTATTTAATCATAATTAAGTACCTGGCGAACGAAGCCTTCAAGATTAGTGAACTTGCCCAAAGCCACAGCCATCTGTTGCATGCCGTCGATGACTGGCCCACCGGCAATGGTGTCGACCAGAGACTGATGAAGCTGCTCTAGACCTTGAGTAAGGGCCTCTTCTGCTTGTTGTGAGGACTGTTGCAGGTTATAGATCCCCATGTATTGCTGTTCTGTTAGTGGTTCTAACTGTCCTATTAGCATCTGATTAAACACAAAGAGAAACACATTAATAATTAATAAGTCAGTAAGGATGAGCAACATGACTGTACTTTTAATTGGATGTTTATTTATAATAGGCAAATAATTTTTGTATGCACGGATTATACATAGAGATTGTGGATATCCAGGCTTAAATAAGATGACTCTTTAAATATAACCTAACTGGTTTTATACTTCTGAATTTGATCCTTGTTTTAAAATAGGTAGACTCATCATCTACAATGATACCCGTACAATTTTCTATTATTTACAAGCATAACAACCCAGTGTCATTGATGCTAGCTAGATTTATAGTGGAATGCAATATTTATGGCAATGATACCATTTTTGCTTAAAGTGATTGTGGGTGTGGCAAAATTTAGTATTGCACAGTTTTTGCTTTAGGTCCGTTAATTTAGTTGCAAGTATTTTGCTTAGGTACATTAGTTTAGGTCCCTTAATCTAAGTATATTAGTGCTTTAGGTACATTATATGTTTAGGTGCAATGGATGTCTAGGAATTAATGTTATACATCATATTTATGTAAATTTCTTTTTATGATTGAGAGAGATCCAATTTTTTACATGCGTTGACATAGTAATTAGAATAACAAAATGATTTAAATTTGAAAAATTATGAAAGGCACATACAGTTCGATGCTCAAACATGTTAGTTCAATTTCAATTGAGAAAGAAAAGTTTTTAGCAACAAAATAATTTAGGAAAAACGGTAACAAAACCAATTAAAACAGTAAGAAACATTTTATCTAACACAAGGCGTTATAGGAAAAAGAAGATAGCAATAAATTTGATGTATAATATGAATGCAGCTATAAATATAGGGTCAAAATACTAAAATCAATATTTATTCTCACACCAAGCGTTTATCTAAAATTGAAATTGTTTTAAGTATTAGAATCAAGTTTTTTATTAGTGTAGATAATATCGTTTGTTAAAAAAAAATGAGACCCGATCACATCGTAGTAGTAAGACGACACATACATATTGTAAGCGAGAGATGCATTATATTTTTTTGTTAAACTACAGATGCATAAACTTGAAAACTCAAACCTTGATGAGCTCAGAGGGTCTAAAACCACCCATCCAGAGGAAGCAACGTTCAGCTGGAGTAGTCCAAATTCCAGTTATGAGGTGGAACACATCAGATTTAGCAGCCACTCCTTTCAGCTGGAAAAGTTCATCGTAATGAGAAATATATCCGTCCACACTTAGCTGAAGATCGCTGTCCGATAAATGTGCTTGTAACCCTGTTCGGAACTCCGACATGCGCCGGTGGTCGTCTTCTAGCCATCTTGCATATTCCATGTCAAATATTGCAGCACCTACAACAACAATAATAATTAATATCATTGTCATGTACATTATTTGAAACTTATCAGTATATATTATTACATATGAGAATAAAGCATATCTTTTTCGAGTACGTTCAACTTTTATTTTCTTAATATTTTTTGTTACTAATTATTTGGTGAAAGAGTACATTATTGTGCTAATACATAACAAATCATTTGACATCTGAAAAATAGCTCCCTTAAAATATTCCATCAACCCTAAGACAAGTTTTCTCAATATTAAAAATTTGGCAACATAATTTGGTCAAACTACGAGATGTCTGCCAAGTAAAAATAATCTTTTAGAATATAAAATATATTTTTTGGATTAGAAAAGCTAAAAGATATTAAGCTAGTCAACTTTTCTTTTGGTAAAAGGATTGCACAAGTAAAACACTTTCAGAAATTCATACTAATCTATAATTACGTGGAGTATTTTAAGATACTCACCTGAGCTGATATTGCCAAGACCACCACCGGCACCAGCCAAGAACAACCCCTAATAAAATAATTTAAAAAGAAAAATCAATACATTTAACAAAATGAGAAATAAATCAATAAATATACTAATTATTAAATAATAAATAATTTTTAATAAGTTTAAAATAAAACCTGAGCGCGCGCTCTATGAAGTTCTTGCTCAAGCTGTGTAAGCTTTATCCTGCTTGACTCTAGCTGTTGTACATAAGCCTATATATTGACAAGGAAACAATATTAGTGGGTAATTATGTTTTGTTTAAACGAAAACATATTAATTAGTGGGTATGTTAGAGAATAAAATATAGTTTATGATAAAGTTTGTGGAAAATGAAACTTTTCAGTTTGAAAAATGACATCTATACCTTTTTTCTGAGGCGGCTTTTTCGTGCAGCTTCTCTGTTTTGAGCTAAACGTCTCAATGTCTACACAAAAAATAAGAACAGAAAGTTGGTAGCTCAAAACTTGAAGTTAACAAATTGGGAAAATAATGTAAAACAACAAATGCTGGAGTATTGTCATGTTTAAAAAACCTTAGCATCAAGTTGTTTATTCTCTGATGTTGAACCAGCTCCCTTCCTCTGGAACATTAAAAACATGAAATAAGAAGAGGGGGGAGAGAGAGAGAGAGAGTAAATTAGTTAGCAAATTGTTTTGATGTTGGAAGGAAGGTGGCATCTCTATTTTTGGAGGAAAAAATAGAAGAAATTGCAAGTAATAATTAACTTTGTGTTTTTTAACATATAGGAAATGAAGAAAATAATTTTATGAGTAGTTTAGTGATATTCCCTACTTTTATCACTGGGAACGTTCTATAACATGATTTTCAGAAAAGAAAACACAATGATTAGAGAGAATATCTCACAGAGTTTCCGCAAAACATTTTTTGTTCGAGGCAGGCAGGCAGGCAATCAGCAAACGTGACTTTTGGTGATGTGGGTTTTGGCTAATGGATATTCAAAGTTCGAAAAAAAAAAAAAGAAAAAAAAAAGAGGTTTGAGTTCTATGGATGGAGAGAAGAAAGTAGGTATTTATATTATTATAACAAAGAAATAATAACAGTGGTAAAACTACTGTGAAGATTCTTACTTTTTGGCCTTTTCTTTTTATTTTATTTTATTTTTCTCTGTGTGTACACACACTCTCTCTGTTGTGTCAGACATTTTCATCAGAAAATCGTTCAGAAATCAGGTTAACTCCTGTCTCTCCTTGATTTTCTGAGTTTGTGGGGATCTGTGCCATAATATTTCATGAAGATATGCCACAGAGCAGAGAGAGATGAAACAGTAACAAAAACAATAAAGATGCCAGCTTTTTCCTATGGGATATGGTACAAGGAAGATATTGACTGACCTAGAGAGAGAGCGAGAGAGAGAGAGAGAGAGAGAGAGAGTACAGTTCTAATTAAAACAGTAATTGAGTTAATTGATTACCTTCTCTTGGGAGGGTTTGGGAGCTGATTGAGTTTGTGAATTAGGTCCTCTGGAAGTGTCACTAATTGCCAACTTTTGCTGTAATTGTTGCTGTTGCTGTTGAAAGTGGAGATGCTTCTGATCAAAAGCAGCCTGTGAGGAAGAAGGATTTTTACTCATGGGAGATTCTGGTTCCAGTTCCAACTGGTTTGTTGTTGTTGTTGTTAGAGTGTTCACTTGTGATTCTGAGTCTGTGCTTTCTTCCCCTCCTGACTTTGAACTCCCCTACATTTATACAAAAATCACAAATCAAATCAAAGAAAAAAAACCCACCAAAATTTGATTAAATTTTCATCTGGGTAATTATCAAAAATGAGAAGGAAGAAGATTAAAAGGGTTAAAGGAGAGGATTACTCTTGAGGTTTGGTGGAATCTCATTGGCCAAGCAGGAAACATTTCAAGAGTTGCAGCAGGCCTGCCTGCTCCTTCTCCTCCTGCTGTGAATAAAGCTGCAAAACAAATAATCACAAAACCCAAATCTCTTAGAGGATCAGCAAAATAATAAAGATTTTTTCAAAGCACCACCTAATCTCTCTCTCTCTCTCTCTACTTTTCTGCAGTTATGGAGTCAGTAAAAAAATCATGCTATGCAGGTCAGCTTTCCAAGTTTGTAGCGCCACGCCATTCAAGTCTCCTCTCTCAGAATCATTATTGTGTTGGAAATGGTAACCCCTCACCCCCCCTTCTCTGCCCTAATCAGAAGACATATTCAAACCCCCCCCCCCTCTCTCTCTCTCTCTCTCTGCTTTTTCTTAGTTGGTTATGCTTTATCGAACGTCACCAAAAGGAGAGAAATGATGATAGGGGCGTAGGAGGCATACGTGCTTGAGCTTCATCGTTTCTAACTTGCCGCGCAATTGCTTCTTCCAGCTCCCCAAAATCAAAGGCAGATCCTTCTTGATTACTACCAATCAACAAACAAAAACAAAAAACAAAAATATAATCAGAAACCCATGTAAAACAAGATGAGCAGATCATAGAAAAAAACAATAAAATTACCGAAACTTCTAAAATAAAAAAAAACCCAATTGAGAATTAGTCTTGAAATTGCAGTATCTGAAAGAAAATTTGGAAATTGTTGTGATTTTTCCGTACAGAAAACTGGTGGAAGGAACATTCATCCCATGAAGAACAGCATAAGGGATATGGTGATTGGACGGTCCTGATTCCGATGACAAACCAGCGGTGGTGGCAGTGGCGGTAGCGTCTCCAACTTGATGACTCGCCGCCATGCAAGATTTTCTCAGACCATTTTCATCTTTGTACTCCAAGAAGAAGCTGGAATCAGGACATGTAGCAGAAGAAATAAAAGCCATAAAAACACACACACACTCACACACAAAGTGGTTACTTATTTTCTCTTCCCTTCAGTTAGCTAGGTAGAGAAGAAACAGAGGAGTTGGCGGAAATGGGAAGAAGGAAGAAAACAATTTCCCAGGAATTATTCAGTTTGCTCTCTTTACCTCAATTTTTGGATTTAAAGGTTCCTAGACCAAAGCCTATATGGAGCAAACCGAAACAACTTGAAAGAGACCAAAGAGCAAAGGAAAGCTAGAGAGAGAAATTTCAAGAGAGAGAGAGAGGAGAGAGAGAGAGAGGGAAGGTCCAGTAAGTCTCTCTCTCTTATATTTATGTCTCTATCTACTTAACTCTCTGCTGCTTCTCTCTCTCCACTTCTTTATGAAGATATCTTCTAAATTGATGTGTTTGTGTCTTCGGTTCTGCTTTATTTCTCTGTCCCTAGTAAACATTATCAAAATTTTGGACAGAAAATCTTGTCCTTGCAGACAGACCCCTCTCTCTCTCTCTCTCTCTCTCTCTCTCTGGGGGTGTGTGTGGGGTTTGAAAACAGGAAAAACAACGACATTTTCTTTAAAAATAAATAAATAATATTAAATTACAAAAAAAATAGGAAAGTATTATTCACATTCTAAAAATCTCATTTCACACTTTAACAAGTGTATTTTTCTTTTTAAATATAAAAAATTTGAAGTGTAAAATAAAATGTTTAGAATACTAATGATAATTCTTAAAAAATATTAAAAAATCAAGTATGGGGTGGGGTCTATGGCAGGAACCCACTGGAATCACTGACTCCTACTCCACTCTCTCTCTCTTCTAACCGCCTGTGCTGTGCCATTGGTTCTTTTTGGTTGTGCTCCTCAGGGATGCAGGTACTCGGTAGATAATAAATAAATATAAAGGGATATATTCAACATTTTATATGAGATGAGACAAGGTTTTCTTTCACAAAAGATGGTAAAAGCTGAGTACTGTGGAGAAAAAGAAAAGCTGCAAGTAAAGGGAATTGAGTTTATTTTTCACAACTAGGCAGGTTGATGAGGGGACTTTCAGAAAGAAGATTTTGTTTTTTTTTTTTTTTTAAACATATTTTTGTAAAGGTTGTTCTGCTTATACCATTTCAACTAAAACATTAGATTAACATAATCCACAAGGAAAACCCCACTTATATTTTATATATATATATATATATATATTTATAAGTATACTTATCACTGCCTTTGTGAGATCGATTTGTTCGGTCTTATCAAGCTTTGTTGATGTGTTAACATCCATTCCCTGTCATTACCTAAAACCATGGCATATTAAGATTCCTTACTATTAATAGTAATATGTTTACCTGAGTTCTAATTATAATTAACCAGTAGCAGCCTCCAGCATTTGCTGTTTTTTGTTTGCTTCAGTTTGTGCCAAACCCTAGCGTCTTTTAGGAGAAACCCAATTAAAATTGCCATTAGTTTATACATAAATAGAGAAAACAAAACAAATTTAGACTAATAATAAAAGTTTATCACATAAAAGAATAAGGAAAAGGAAGGAGAAGGTGATGAAAAATAATATTCACACTAATTTAAGGGTTTTTTTTTTTTTTTTTGAACAAACAATATTATCTATATTAAGGGAGAGAGGGGTGAGCTTAGCAATAATGTGGTTCAAATTCGTCTTTGGCGAGAATCGAACCTATAATATGTATCATCAACAAGCATTATTGAGGAAAATATATAAATTATAATAAATATATATATATATATATATATATATGTGTGTGTGTGTGTGTGTGGAGAGAGGGAGAGAGTTTGTAAATGGACCCATGATCTCTTTTTAATTTGAGAAATTAAGAGACTGATATATAATGTTCTGCTCATCTACTACCTGTCTAGGTAATATGCCTTCTACCAATTATTCCTTTATGATATACGCCAATATTGATTGGATTTTAAAAAGGTGGTTTGGTTCAAATTAAGAAGTGTTTAGATGGATTAGGTGAACATGTATTTAATCTTACTTTTGTTCCCAGTAAACCTTACAACATCTCCTCCATATGAAAGATCTCCAAACTTTGTCAGATGATTACATATTGCATGCATAGAGAGAAAGATCTTACATTCCTTCCAACTGCAGTTCTTTATACGTTCTTTTGCTTGTTTTAATTATGTCTGTGTTTAGGGTTTTATAATGTTAATTAAATGGATTTAATCATAATTATTGCTTATCACCTAAGCAATCAGGACTAAATAAATAAAATATATAGAAATGTGGTAATCTAAATGTATATATATTATTGGATTCAACCAGACCAACTTACATTTTATAACAAAGTAAATTGCATGCGTGTCAAGTTTGTAAGGATACATGCATGCATGCATATAAATCTGCTCCTTGTATAGGTGAAGGTAACTCACAAATTTAGGAAGGGGATGCCATGGTGGGTATATATATATAGGTGTTTTATAGATCGTGGCGTTGACCTTACTCCTATTAATGACAATAGGATTATGTTGGCCAATGATTAATTAGCAATTAATGGACCCAATTATAAGATAGTAATCATGAACATCATGATTTGTAAAGTTTATCAAATCTAAGAAATTAACTAGTTCTTGTTTGCAACAGGTGAGAAATTGAGTTTCGTAATGTGCTAATCAAGGGCGAAGCCAGAAACTTATAATGAGTTACCAAACTATTTTGTTAACAGGACTGGGTAGATGCTATTAATACTCTAAAAACTTAGGTATTCTTGTATGCGGCTCTGTAATTAGTGTTATTGCAAATAACTTATAGCTCAATTAGTTACGAATATTTATGTTTAGGGTTAAACTCTGTTTACTACCCTCATGTTTCGTGGTTTTTAATATTTAGTACATCAAGTTTTTTTCATCCCAAAGTCATACCTAAAGTGTTAATTTTGGGACAGTATCATACATCTGTTAGTCAAACTGTTAATTCTCTCGTTAAGTGATGACGTAGTGCCCAGGTGGACAAATACTGGGTGTCACGTGTCATTAAAAATATTAAAATAATTAATTAAATAAAAGTTAAAATAAAAAAAAAAAAAAAAAAAAACCTATCCCTTCTCCCCCGCCCCCAATGTAGAAGAACAAGAACAAGAACCTAGAAGAAGAAGAAGAAGAAGAAGAAGAAGAAGAAGAAGAAGAAGAAGAAGGAACAAACAAAAAAAAAAAAGAAAAAAAAACCAGTTCACCATTTCCACATTAATGGAGATCTACCACAAAACCAGTCCAAAAATCATCTCAAACTCAAACTCCCCATCTCAAAGTATATTCGAAATTCACCCACACTGAAAATCCCAAAAATACAGAGTTCATGGTCTGGGTTCACATTCGTGGTCGTGGGCCGGGGGGGGGGGGGGTGGGGAAGGCAGGTGTGTCGCAGGGGGGGGACTCCCCATCTCAAAGTATTTTCGAAATTTACCCACACTGAAAATCCCAAAAATACAGGGTTCATGGTTTGGATTCGCGTTCGCAATTGTGGGCCGAGGGGGGGTGTGGAAGGCAGGTGGATCACAGGGGGGGACTCCCCATCTCAAAGTATTTTCGAAATTTACCCACACTGAAAATCCCAAAAATACAGGGTTCATGGTTTGGATTCGCGTTCGCAATTGTGGGCCGAGGGGGGGTGTGGAAGGCAGGTGGATCACAGGGGGGGACTCCCCATCTCAAAGTATTTTCGAAATTCACCCACACTGAAAATCCCAAAAATACAGAGTTCATGGTCTGAGTTCGCGTTCGTGGGGCGAGGAGGGGGGCACGAACTGGGTTTGGGCTACTGTTTTTTTTTTTTTTTTCCTTCTTCTTCTTCTTCTTCTTCTGCGTTGGGGGCCGGGGGGGGGGGGTGAGAAGGGATAGGTTTTTTTTTTTTTTTTAACTTTTATTTACTTAATTATTTTAATATTTTTAATGAAACGTGGCGTCCAGTTATTGTCCACCTCCGCGCCACGTCATCACTTAACGAAACCGTTTGACTAACGAATGTATGAGACTATCCCAAAATTAACACTTTAGGTATGACTCTGGAACGAAAAAAACTTGATGTACTAAATGTTGAAAATCACGAAACATGAGGATAGTAAACAGAGTTTAACCCTTGTGTTTATTATTGAGGGTTTTTGTTTGATTCTCTCTAATCTTCACTGTTTCTTATGCTCATAGAATAAATATATATATAATTTGTTACTTCTTATCCTATATGTAACTGGATGCATGCTGCAATGGCAAGGACTTGAAAGCCCAAGTGATGGTTGAAGTGGTCAGCAAGCGCAGCGGTGGCATATGCATAATCCAAATTTGCGCACCAGAAAAGAGAAAAAAATATGCAAACGGTTTTGTATTTATTGCTCAGGTACATAGCCTTTGAATTATACAATTGTTTGCTTCCCAATACACACATTCACACGGTTTGGAGAGAACTTGACCCACCCAATATGTGATGGCATGATTTTATTTTTACTTTTTCTTTTCAAAAAGAAAGAGAATTCCGTCAACACAACGCCAAAGAATACAAATTAAGGTACGGCTGGAAAAATTTTCCGGAAATCCCAAACCAAATAAAAAAAATCTCAATCCCAAACCGAGAAATTCTTAAACCGATAATACCGAATTTTTTGGGATTCATATCGAACCGATCCCAAACCTTTCGGGACAGAAATCGGGATTACATATTCAATGGTTCGGGAATCCCGAACCAAACCGAAAAAATATATATGATTATTTTAGTTGCATGCATGTTGAATGTTGAATTTAAGTAGTTTGATAGTAGACTATATTAGAAATAAAAGTATGAAATTAAATAGTTTGGAACTTTGGAACATCAATTTGACTTGGTATGAATGAATTGGTATTTCAATTGGTATGAGGTAAAAAACCTAAATTTCAATTGATACAAAATTGGGGGACACAATTGTAGGCCAAATGACCAAATTTTAACCCACAGCCCAAAAATCCCAAATTTTAACCCAAAATCCCAAAAGTCCAAAACCAAAAATCCAATCCCGATCCATTCCAAAATACTGAAACCATTTCGCGAATCTCAAAAATTGGGAATATTGAAATTTTGGTTTGGGATTGGTCTTCAAATTCCCGTCCCGAAAATGTTCGGTTTGGGATTCGAGATCCCATTTTCAGTTTGGGATCCCAACCAAACCATCCCTAAATTAAGGCATGTCCATGACAACATCTCCAATTTAAATACGACAATTTCTCGTATAACCGGTTAACGTGACACGAAATGATACGAAAAGAATGAATTTTGGGTCAACATGTTAACTAATCGAGTAACTCGTTTCAAGCCGTTAAAAAAAAGGTTAGTTTGGTAATTTTAACTACTAAGAAAACCTTACTACAATAGCCATAGAATTTAATCTCACATAAGTGAGATTAAATCCTTATCGTTGGTCAATGGTCAACGCCGATCAGCAACTGGCAATAGTGATCAACGGTCATAGTTGGTCAACTATGACTGCTCACCATGAAATTATGAATTTCTTAAGTAATTTGATTTAGCCTAGAAAATACCAACACAAGTTGAAATATTCATAATAAATAATTTACAAGTGTGAAAAATGTGGAAAAAAAAAATATAAATGCTCATGATCGCACCTCTTATACATTGACGATGGGTACATCGTCGTTTGGATTTTCAAAACCCTCCAAACTCTCATGAATAGTGTTTTTAGCGTGAGTTCAAAATAAATGAAAATTTATAATAATTAATGTACAAGTGTGAAAAACATGAAAAAAAAATATAGCTCGTGATTGCATCCTCTACACTTGGATGATGGTTACATTATCGTTTGGGTTTTTAAAACCCTCCAAAATCTCATGAATATATATATATATTAAATATGAATTTTTAGGGTGATTTTCACTTTACTACCTTAAAGTATCGTGGTTTTCAAACTTTCATACATCAAGTTTTTTCATCTCAGTCTCATACCTATAGTTTTCTTCCATATTCATACTTCTGTTAGGTTGACCATTAATACCTCTGCTAAAGCGTAACGTGGGTCCCACGTTGATGATAAATGTGCATCCACATGCCACTATGGCTCCATGAGCTACTGCGTGAACTGATATGCATGGCCGGTTTGGCCCAATGCCAACTGGGCGACCGTCCCAAGCCTAAAAAATTATGAGGCACAAAATTATTAGGGTAGTTTATTCATATATGTTTCCATAAGTGTATAAATTAAAAACATTTGGTTGAATCATCAAGAATTATAATTAGAGGTGCTAATTTTGTTTTTTACTAATAACGAAATCAACGTGACTTTTTCTTTGCAATTTTTTAACTAATTTTTGTTTGGTTGTTAATTTCTTATAATTACTAGCTATGAGTAGATTGCAGGGTTTTTTACTTTCATTCCAATTTAAGTTTAACCTTCAACAAATTAATGTATGTGTGTCTTTACTAATTTAATTTGGCAAGAGCGGAGATTATTCAAAAAATAAGACCACTTTCAAGCAGTTGAAAAAAATTGGAATTTTCTTTTGTACCAAATCTACAAGGCTTTTACTTAGAAAATTGCTTTGTCCCTATGCTTATACACTTTAGACATCAAATTGCTAGATTGAGTTTAGGATTTCTCCTGATGGATTACTCCTAAGTGATTTAAAACCTGAAACACCCCAATTAACAGAAGCAAAGGAAGAAGGAGAAGATGCAGCGGAAAAATAAGAAGCAGAAAAAAAAAAAAAAAAAAAAAAAACATTACGCAAATATTCTCATATTAGATATTTGCTTTTCCTTTTTGTGTGAAGGAAGAGAAAGAAAAAGTACTCATCTGTATTGGAGACACAAAATAATCTTTGTTTACCTATTCTCTTATTCTATACACTTTAATATTAAGGATGAAGAATGTAATTTTATTTATTGCTTAATTTTACTTAGAAGTGCGTAACACTAGTACAAAAACATATTTGCATGACGGAACAAATTGCGTCGCGCAAAGTATGTTTGCGCAATGGTGACAACAAAATGTCACGCAAAGGCATTTTGTGCAACGGAACTTTGTGCGAAGAAGATCGCCGTCGTGCAAAACAGCTTCGCAAAACGAAGGAATCATCGCACAATGTTGGGAAAAAAACGGTAAGTCTTGGTTTGGCGCCAAAATCTTACGCGACGCATAAGCCGCGTCACACAAACGTCCTTTGCGCGATGAAGGTGCACATTCGTTGCACAAAATAGCTTCAAAATAGCTTTGCGCGACGTAGGTTCACCTTCGTCGCACAAAACTATTTTGCGTGACAAATACTGCCGCAGCTTTGCGCAACGAAGGTGCACCTATGTCACGCAAAGCTATTTTGCACGACGAATGTACACCTTCGTCGCGCAAAGTCAACAACTTTGTCATATAACATAAGATTTGGTGGTATCCACTTGTGTAAATATTTTAAATTGCCAATCGAATTAGTTCATTGTATTCATATAGGATCAAGCAGCGTAGTTGCAAAAAATCATCAAAATCGAAGTTAAAATAACCATTAAATCATGAATTTTTGTTTATAACCGTCGAAAAGTTTTATCCCGTTACTTGATCTCTGAATGTTTATTTTTTGCGATTTTTGGTGTCAATCTCGAAGCATATGCAAACACGTTTGACGGTTCGATCATTAAAACGAGTTTTATAGAATACGTCTCCCATCAAAACAATAGATTCACTAACACTTAAGAGTTTATTTATACTTTCGTTAAGTATAACATAAGATTTTGTGGTATCCACTAGTAGGGCTGGGCACGGGCCGGGCTGGGCCCAATTTTGAAGGGACTGGACCGGACCTAGGTTCAAAGAGAATGGGGCGGGCCGGGCCGGGGATTACATTTTCTAATATAAGAACCGGACATTACCCGGCCCGGTTGAAACGGGCCGGTTCGAGCCGGGTCCACGGGTCCTTTATTTATTTTTTTTTGGTTGTTTGAAAAAAAAAAAAAAAAATTTGTATGGATTGCAGATTGCAATCTGCACAAAAACTGCACAGATTGCAATCTGCACAAAATTGCACAGATTGCCTCTCTTCAAATACTCGAAACCAATAAACTATGGTAATCAAATACTCTTAAATTTCTGCAAATTTAAATACCAAACAACTTAAAATCTACAATCTATAAGCAGATCCATAAAATTCAAAACCAATAAACAATATTGGAAAAATCAACATTTAGAGTCCTCCAGGAATTAGAGGTAGGGGAAAGGGATACAAAGAGGTTTACCTCCAGTTCAACCGCGCCGCCGTGTCCTCCAGTTCCAGCAGCGCCTGCTGCTCTCTCGGTGCCCCTTCGATAGTGCTCCCAACGAAAAATGAAAACGGCGTTGGAAACAGGTTCCGTCGCAGGTCCTGCACATCCTTCTCCGGCTTCCCGCCCAACCGATTTGACAACCGAATCACATCCTTCATATACGACTCGACCTCGCTAGCCAACGCCTCCAGGTCCTCCTCGCCGTCGTTCGACGGCCGGTCTTCGAGCCATTGGACCTCCGCCACCAGGTAAGGTTTGGTACGGACGAGGTCAGTGACCCGGAACCGCTCCTGGCCTTTGCAAATGAGGAAGAACCGGTCATCGACGAGGCGCTCGTGCTTGACGACCTCGCCGACGCAGCCAACGTCGGCGGTGCCGGAGACGGCATCATTGTAGATAACCCCGAATCGGAGATCGGTCTGGAGGAGGGAGTGCATCATGATACGGTAGCGGAACTCGAAGATCTGGAGGGGGAGGATGGCGCCGGGGAAGAGGACGAGGGGGAGGGGGAAGATGGGGAGCTCGAGCGAGGTCTGAGACGAGAGAGGAGAGGAGATTTGGGGAGTGGGGTGTCGACTGTGGGAGTCTGGCAGGCAGAGTCTGAGACTCTTACTTGAGTGCGATCGGATTAAACCAATGGATCAGATTAAATCTCAAATTTTTGGAAGGTGGAAACGGTTCGGGTCGGGGACCCGTTTCCTTAGCAATTAAGACCCGTCCCGCCCCGCAAATGACATGGACCCGCCCCGCCCCGCCCCGTTTCAGGATTTTAAAAACAGGACCCGCCCCATACCCGGCTTGAATCGCTCGGACCCGCCCCTACCCGCGGGTCCAGGCCCCGTTTGCCCAGCTCTATCCACTAGTGTAAATATTTTAAATTGAAGAGCAAGTTTATTCATTGTATTCATATAGGGTCAAGGAGTGTAGCTTTAAAAAATCATCAAAATCGGAGTTAAAATAACCGTTAAATCATGATTTTTCGTTTATAACCGTCGAAAAGTTTTGTCCCGTTGCTTGATCTCTGAATATTTGTTTATTGCAATTTTTGGCGTATGCGATCTCAAAATATATAGAAACATGTTTGACGGCTCGATAGTTGAAACTAGTTTCGTATAATGTGTATCGCATCAAAACAATAGATTCACTAACACTTAGAGTTTATTTATACTTTCATTAACTAGTGTAAATATTTTAAATTGAAGATCAATTTCATTCATTGTATTTATATAGTGTCAAGGAGTGTAGATGTAAAAAATCATCAAAATCAAATTTAAAATAACCGTTAAATCGTGATTTTTTGTTTATAACAGTCAAAATGTTTTGTCCCGTTACTTGATCCCTGAATGTTTGTTTTTTGCGATTTTTGGCGTATGCGATCTCGAAGTATATAAACAAGTTTGACGGTTCGATCGTTGAAACTAGTTTAGTAGAATGTGTATCCCAACAAGTTCAATGGTATATATATTTATTAAGTAGTTTTAAATTTATTTATTTTGTATGTATAACACTTAAGAAATTGAATGGTATATATATTTATTAAGTATCTTTAAATTTATTATTGTAGTTCGGATCGGGTTTTTGTTAGAAAAATATATTATTGTGTTTTATGTAAAAAAAAAATTAAAAAAAATATGGAAGGAGTAAAGTCACATTTTCAATAATTTTTATAATAATTTTTTTTTAATACAATTTGCGTGACGTAGGTTCACCTTCGTTGTGCAAAACATTTTGCGCAACAAATGCACACCTTCGTCGCGCAAAGTTAATAACTTTGTGCTATAACATAAGATTTTGTAGTATCCACTTATGTAAATATTTTAAATTGACGATCAAATTAGTTCATTGTATTCATATAGGATCAAGCAGTGTAGCCATAAAAAAAATCATCAAAATCGAAATTAAAATAACCACTAAATCATGAATTTTCGTTTACAACCATCGAAAAGTTTTGTTCTGTTATTTGATATCTGAATGTTTATTTTTTGCGATTTTTGGTGTATACGATCTCGAAATATATGAAAACATGTTTGACGGTTGGATCGTTAAACTAATTTCGTAGAATGCGTATTCCATCAAAATAATAGATTCTCTAACACTTAAGAGTTTATTTATACTTTCATTAAGTGTAACATAAGATTTTGTGGTATCTACTAGTGTAAATATTTTAAATTGAAGATCGAGTTAATTCATTGTATTCATATAGGGTTAAGAAGTGTAGCTATGCCAGCATTTAGAATGTGATCTACCAAACTATTAAGCATCTATGCATCTGTTTTCGTTAGACATAACATTTAATTTGCTCAACTTTTGGTTTCCTTACGTGGATTTTGAATTTTCCAACCAGGAAGAAGGGGCAGAGGCAGAGGAGCTTACCAAACTGACGCCACAAGGGGGCATTTTGGTGGTCGGAGTTCAGGCAGGGGTAGTTGCCAGGATGGAGATTACAACAGACCGAGAGGCAATGGTTTCCATCAGCGTGGCAAGGCTACACCACCAGCCGATACTTAGTAGCCTAATGCATCAAGCCTAGAATACTACTTCTTGTAGTTTTTTCTTTTATGTTCGAACATTTTGTATGTACATTTTCATATATGTTATAATTAAATACTTTTTCTTGGTTTATTAATTATTATTTATAATTTAATTACAATACTTCACCTTCGTCATGCAAAAGAATATTTATAATTTAATTACAATACTTCACCTTAGTCGTGCAAAACCTTTTGCGCAACGTAGGTTACTTCTTCGTCACGCAAACCCTGCTTTCATAGCCTTTGCGCGATAGTTTGCGCACGATGCAGATGTCGTTGGGTTAATTTTCATGCGACTTTTTTGACTTTGCGCGACGAAGGTACTTGTGTCGCGCAAACTGTTTTTTGTACTAGTGGTAAGGACGATATAAGAAAATAGTCTCTCACACAAACTAACAAAAAGACTAGTACTTTTTTACCATATGACAATCTTCTTTTCTTTATAGCAAATTGACCAAGTATTACAATGTAACTTTATTCTTTATACACGACGAACTTATTGTCCAACAAAGAAAAATACATATTCAAATACCTAGTCGAAAAGGAGGAAAAATCCCATAAAAAACGTAAATTTTCTTGTGCGTAGTTATAGGTTTGTGGGCTCGTTTATATTTTTGCCTAGGGCCTCCAAAATGTTTGGACCGGCCATGCTGATATGCTGTAGCTGCCTTGATAGCACCGCTGCATCGGAATGTCCTAGCCTTCGTCATCTCGTCCACCGTCTCTCTCTTTCTCTTTCTCTCATCTCTCTCTTGCGTCGGGCGTCGTCTTGTTTTCTCTAACATCGTCTTCATCGCTGCAACGTCTCCTCAGGCATCGTCTTCATCCTTGTGTCCACCGACGATCTTAAGTTCAAAATCCCCAATAGCGATGAATCGACTCAGTACTTCATATTTGTAGCCCAGTCGTAAATCCAAGAATGATTCCATTGCCGAATCGATTCAGGCCGACTGCAACTCCAACTTAATCAATCATCTGCATCTCCATCCGCAACAAACTCGAGGAGATGAGGTTGATGTGCTGCATCTCTATTGTTAATATTTTGTAACGTTCTAAGCAGATGCAAACCTCAATTATGTATCAGAAATCCTCAAATTCCAGTTCAGTTAGTAATTCTAATCTATGATAATTCAACCCAATTTCATAAATCTACCAAAGAAACTTATTCCTTTGCAAAATAATTTTCTGGGTATGCCTCTATTCAGTTTCGTTGGCCCTACATCTCAACCGGGTCAGCCAAATGTTGGGTTTTCAGTGCGCAAAGTAAAGGGCAAGGCATGAGCTCGGATGGGCAATTATGGTCGATCATATGATTTTAACCACTTAAAAAAAAGGAGCTTTATATCCAAGTCCAAAAATGTAGAGTGTTTTTAGGAATGAGTCCAGTTATCTAATTATATGTTTTTATTTCTTTTATACTCATTTTACATTTTCTAAAAATATTAAAAATCAATTAAAATCTTCTAATATTATGCATTTTCCAACTCCAAAAGAATATATTTAATATCTTATAACAAAAAAAATAATATACTAACATAAATTTATCTGCAAAACATTCTACCCTAACTCAAGTAACAAATATATAAATGTATATAATACCTATACGTGAGATATGAAACCTAATTAAAAGGTAAAAAAAACATAACATACCTACAAGCAAGACACATTAATCTGTGACATGTTGATTATAAAAAAAGAATCTGTCATATAGGTAGATAAATATAATTAACCTGTGATATAGGTTGATTATTAAAAGTAAAAATAAAATCTATAAATGGGGTTTAAAGTAGGAGGAAGAACGAGAAATAACAAAAAGATAAATAAAAAGAAATAAGCAAAGAGATAATTGGGAAGAAATTTGATTTTTATAATAAATCTTATCATTGAACAAATAACTATTGATAATTAGATAATTAAATATAACAAATTGGACTTATTTTAATAAATTGGACTATTCATACTATTGGCTCAAAAAATTGGACTTATATCAAGTTTCCCCTAAAAATAATTAAAATACTTATAAGAGAACAAGTTAGTTGTAGTATAAACGGCTTAAGTAATGTCTTTTCCACATGAATTATTTTGAAACAATTTATTCAAAACCAAAATCTTAGTTAATTATTTAAAAACAAAGATCGGAAAGGGTTGTTTTTTAAATTTAAATATAATAAAATCGAATTTAATAAAAGTAATCTAGGAAAAACAACTAGTAACCAATTAAGAAGAAATCATATAAAAAAGAAAAGGTTTTGAGAAATAAATTTGGAAAAGAAAAAAAAAATTTGGAAAAGCACTAGAGTTTTGCCATCCTCTTAACAATCCTATGTAGATTTACTAATTATTTATGAATTACCTATGAAACTTTGAAGGTTGGGTTTTCCTAATGTATATTCTACTTGTGGCATTCAAGCTAGAATGTATATCAAACATGCAATCAGTCTATGACATTCAGATCAAATATAAACATGCATGACTCATTACGCTTTGTGAAAACCCTTTGAAAAACAATGCAACCCTTAAGACATGACATTCGCCATAAGTGAAATTACAACTATCAATCATAAGAAGCAATACTCAATCCTCCGGTGGCATTCCAATTGAATTGCATCCGATTACTTATCTAAACATGCTAATAGTAGCTAAGCATTAAAATATAGAGACGGTTTAAACACAGTGATTAATAATTCAAAGTATGCATGCATAACATCATAAGCAATTAAAATATTCATGCTAAGGCTCAAGGCATCGCCCTAGCAAACGGAAATTAGTTACGAACAACCATAAAGCAAAATCTTATTAAGAATATGGATAAAGAAACACCTTTTAGGTAAAAAGTCAAATAGTGCCTCCATTCCCTCCCTAATGGCTAAAAAGCCTTATTTATACTACTACAAAATAAAACCCTACATAGGAAAGGTCTTAGAATAAAACTACAAAACAAAATAAAATAAGATAACTAGCAAATAAAAGGTTTCCTATTTGAATTGAAATTTAGACTTCTCAGAAAATCAGACTTATGACCGACCAAATCAACTCTGATTTGGTCCTATAATGTCCTTTTTTTTTTCTCTCTCTCTTTTTGTTTAAAGCTTGAGACATCCCTAACAAATCCTCAGAATGAATCTTCCTCAAAATATGCCATCTTGACCTTCAAAATACCAAAAACGTCTAGAAACATCAATTCGGGAAAGCTACGCTTTGGATTTTCTTTTCTTCGCCACGGTCAAATGGTGTAGAAAAATCTGGAATTTTGATACAATCATCTTAAAAGACTCATGAACATCCTGCAATTGGAATCACTCTAAAATTCCACCATTTGATTACGTTTTGCTCAAGAGGAAGTCAAATATCCTACATTGAAAATATAATCCAAAGTATCAAAATCTCACAAAATAACCAATAAATTAATATTAAGATTAGGGTAAAATATATAGTATAAAAGTGACTCATCAACTCGGCTTGTTCTTCGTCGGCGTAGGAGGAAGACATCAAGATGGTAATCGACATGCTCGACTTTAACACAGTGGAGTATTTGGTGGCTATTATAGAAGATTTATTAAGGATTTCTCTCGAATAGTCATTCCCATGACCAAGTTAACACATAAGGGAGTTAAATTTATTTGGATTGATGAATGTGAAGAATCATTCCAAGAATTTAAAATTCGATTAACAACTGCTCAGTTGTTAACCATTCCATAAAGAGACGCCTATTACACAGTTTTCTCTGATGCATCATTACATGGACTAGGATGTGTTTTAATGCAATTTGGAAGAGTTGTTGCTTATGCTTACGTCAACTAAATCCACATGAAAGAAATTATCCAACACGTGATTTAGAACTAGCGGCTATTGTTCATGCATTGAAGATGTGGAGACATTATCTGTATGGGGAGCAATTTGAACTCTTTTCTGATCATAAAAGTTTGAAGTACTTATTTACTCAGAAAGAGTTGAATCTAAGGCAATGACGCTAGATGGAATATCTTGAGGATTATGATTTTGGTTTACATTATCATCTAGGAAAGGCCAATGCAGTGGTGAATGCCTTCAGTAGAAAACCCCAATAACTTGCAACTAATTTGTTTCACCAAAAGTCAAAGATGGTATAATCTCTTTATGATTTTGAGTTGCATGTGAAAACGCAAGAAGGTTGTGCATATTTGTGTAATGTATTCACCACTTTGATTAAGATAATCATTGACGCACAATAAAGTGATTTTGTATCTCAATCTTTTCAAACAAAATTATCTCAGGATATACTTGAGGAATGGAAACTTCATGCAGATGGTAAGGTACTTAAATAGACTATATGAATTGGAAAGTTCCAATTTAAGGAATGTAGTTCTTCAGGAATGACATTATTTATCTTATACGATCCATCCTAGAGGAACCAAGATGTATAAAGATCTTCAGCATCAATTTTGGTGGAGTGGTATGAAGAGAGATGCAGTAGATTTCGTGGCAAAATGTCACACTTGTCAACAAGTGAAAGCTGAACATCATAAACCCTTAAGTTCAATATGATCATTACCAGTGGCAAAATGGAAACAGGATCACGTCCGATTTTGTTATTGGTCTACCAAAATCCCCAAAAAAACAAGACGCATTGTGGGTTATTGTGGATCGTCTAACCAAGTTAGCACATTTCTTACTAGTCAAAACCCTAAACTCTACTGAAATACTTGGAAAGCTTTATGTTGGGGAAATAGTTAAATTGCATGAAATCCTTATTTCAATTTTGTTTGATAGAGATCCCACATTACTTCAAAATTTTGGGGGAGTTGATAAAAAGCATGGGTACAGAACTTAATTTCAGTAATGCTTTTCATCCCCAAACGGATGGACAATCAAAACAGACCATTAAATCTTGGAAGACATGTTAAGAGCCTGCATTATGAATTTTGAGGAAGCTGGAAAGATCGTCACTTGCATAGTTTGCTTACAATAATAGTTATCAATCAAGCATACAAATGGCACCATATGAAGCTTTGTATGGATGACCTTGTTGACCGCCCCTATGTTTGACAGAAGTAGGATAAACTATGTTGTTAGGACCTAATCTAGTACAAGAAAAAACTAAAAAGATTATGGTTATCAAATAGCAAATCCTAACGTCTTAAAGTCGACAGAAGAACTATGTAGATCGAAGGATGAAACTATTAACTACATTGAAATACTATGTTAACCTATGAATCTATGGAAGATTGAAGAAAGAAACAATGGTAGAAAGATGAACAAGGAAAGAAGATGAAGGAAATGCTCTCTGTATTTATCATAATAGTCGAATACAACTCAACAAAAAATGATCACTACAACTTCCTTTTTATAGTCATTAGGCCTATTGTAAAAGACCCAAATACCCTCACTAACAACCTCTAGCTAACTCAATCATATGGTTATTACTCCCCCCCTCAAACTAAACTTGGAGTATCTAAGTGAAGTTTGAACTAGCCAGTTATTTGAGCCTGGGATGATCGACTGGTCATCTTTCTGGATATAGTCTGATTTAATTTCCAAATGCTCAGAAGCATTCGTTACCACACCTGATGTGACATTCCGTGAATTTGAAGATATAGAAAAGGCTTTGATTAGACTGTTAGTTGCATCTCTAGAAGACCGTTGCTCTTCAACATTACCAAGACTTATGATGCCAAATATAATGTCATCATTGCTGTAAATTTGGTCAAGATCATCAAAAAAATTCCAATGTTAGCCCATCCTTAGTTAAGAAGATCACCTTGTTCTTTACCTTCATTAGAGTTTTGAAAAATTTCACCATCTTAATTAAGTTGGATTCCCTCAGCTATGCAATGTTGTTCACTTGTTCCAACATTAGATAATGATAAATCAAGCCACGAGTCCATTCCAAATTCAGAGGTAGAAATTCTTTCACTCTTGTCAAAATTAGAACTGTTTTCCAACTTTCTGTCCTGCAAGTCAATTTTGGACCCATAGGTCTTCTGTTCGGTAGGCTTGATAGTGTGAGATTCTTGTTTCCATTCTTTCTTGTTTCAATAATCATCACTTGCCACGTTATACGACACAATATGATCATTACTCTCACCTGCCGCATCACATATTATGTTTGCAAGCTCCTCATCGTTCCAATCAAACATGTCTGAAGAAGCCACAGTTAATTGCAAAACTGAAACCAAATTCAAACCATTTCGAATAAAGTGGATGATCCAACATTATAACACTCTGGATTAATTAACTACACCAACTTTGGATTAACCTAACAGCAAGCTTGCTGGAACAAATGCAACATGTAACTCTCTGCATTTTATTACTACTGAAGCTAAACCATAGTCCCATGAAGGCTGATAGTCTCTGCCCACTCCATTATCATCACACAAGATTACAACTTTAGTCGTTGGTGAAGCCATGATGAAAGCCATAAGTACAATCCAGCTTTATCGTTAACATACCCAACATATTTTCGACTTTGAACTGAGAAGCCATAGTAACATACTCACTGTATATACAAATTACCTCTCCTAAATCTTTACAGAGATTGGCACCAAATCAACCAAGGAGAATGACACTCCAATAAACCAAAATCAACCAAGGAGATTGACACTTTTGATAGCTTCCTAAATCTTCCTAGATACCAAAATTAACCAAGGAGAATGACACTCCAAGAAACCAAATCAACCAAGGAGATTGACACTCTTGATAGCTTTTTAAATCTTCCTAGATACCAAAATACCAAAATTAACCAAGGAGAATGACACTCCAAGAAACCAAATCAACCAAGGAGATTGACACTCTTGATAGCTTTTTAAATCTTCCTAGATACCAAAATTAACCAAGGAGAATGACACTCTAAGAAACCAAATCAACCAAGGAGATTGACATTCCTGATAGCTTCCTAAATCTTCCCAGATACCAAAATTAACCAAGGAGAATGACACTCCAAGAAATCAACATTATAGGCTGTTATAAGCTTCTGAACAATTCAATCTCATTAAAGAGATAGTAGAATTTCAGTGAGGCAGAAAGACAAAATTGGACACCATAAAAATTGCACAGTTCATGGTTTGTGTTGAACAACAAAAATATATAACAAATAAAAAATAGAGTCCATACAAATTGGACCAAACTACAAGGCAAAACAAAATGTAATCCACACCAAAAGATGAGGATGTGCCTTACATACAAATCAACATCCATAAATAAATAAATAGAAAATAAAATAAGAATTTCTTCCTACAAAAGGGGGAAAAAACGTGCAACACAGCATCTTCCTATTTTTTGGCAAGGCGTGGAAAAAACTGCACAGTCAGTGGGAGAGGTTAAGGGAAAGTGGCAGAAAAACATGGTCTCCATCTCCCGAACGTAAAAAAATCTAGAGCTTCCTAAGATGCCTATAAATAGGCCTTAGTTGCAGCAAGAAGAAGATACAAAAAGAAGAAGAGAGACTGCAGAAATTGAGAGAAAAGATAGTAACGAAGAAGAGATACGGAAACGCTGCAGAAATTGTAGGGTACAAAGAAAGAACAAACGGGAAAAGGAACGAAAGAATACGGAGGAGGGGTGGACAACAAAAAGGAAAGGCAAGGACTCATCAAAAGTTATAAATCCATTTTATTTTATTTTTTCTAGGTTAATCTTTCCTTTGTATTTCGTTGTTTCTTTACTTTATAGAAGGAGAAGCACTTTGCTTCTTCATCCTCTCCCATTCCACGAAGCAAAATAGAGGTGGAACTCCAGAGAAGCAAAGCCTAAACCGAGTGATGCCGGTCTACTATGCCTAGCAATGGTGTTGAAACTCGCCAATAACGCAAGAAATGAGTTCAAACGAGGCAGCAACAGCCGCCAACTTCCTCAAAGTCCAGCCAGCCGCAAATGTTCCTTTCTGCCCAGCTAAAGCGCCATCCGTGAGCCTAGAGACCGCAACGTGCACCCTCGTCTCGGCCGATAATGGAAAGGCAACAGCAAACTAGTGACATTCAGATACCGTGAGCCCACCGTAGTTCTCTCTCTACCTCTCTTGGACTCTTCTTCAACGCATACTGTAACCTTTCCTTCCTCGCATAACACTGCAACAACTGCCGACGTCAGGCGGAAGCCCAAACGAAGGTAGTAGCCGCGCCATTTCTCTAACCGTTGTTTTCGGTTGTTTTCCAGAAGGAGCCCATGCACTATGTGACTTGATGGAGATGGATTTGGTGATGCAGTGTCGTACAAAGCTAGTTGAAAAAAAGTCGCGACAACGGAGGAGAGAATCAAGAACTGCCGCAACACCATCAGCCGACAGCAATAGAAGACAACCCCAAGGCCTCCAAGACGCTACAATGGCTCTAGCACCATCATCGCTGTGACTTTGCCGTCATCAACGCCCTGCAACTTGCGAGCCTGTGTCAAGGTCAAACAGCCGTGGTCGCATCTTCTAGAACAAGCCCGCTTGCCGTATTCTAGAATTGATGGCGCTGTGTGTAAAAATGGCGTAATGTATGTATGTAGAAAGAATAAATTTCCAACTGTTAATTATTGAAAATATTACAGCCCTAATATATAAACTAGCACTGGCCTTCACAAGGCAAGTTTACAAGACATAACCTAATCAAGATCCTATAATCAAGCTTCATAGTCAACGTGTTATACAAGGCAAACAACCCTAGAATGAATCAAAGAATATTTACAATTAATACAAGAATTTCAACACTCCCCCTCAAGTTGGAGCATGAATGTTTTGGATGCCCAACTTGCTGAGAAGAGAATGAAACGTTGCCTTTCCTAATGCTTTTGTAAATATGTCGGCCAACTGATGCTTTGAAGGTGTGAACCTTGTTGCAATCATTCCTGAATGTAACTTTTCTCGAACCAAGTGACAATCTAATTCGATATGTTTAGTTCGCTCGTGGAATACTGGATTAGCTGCAATGTGTAAAGTTGCCTTATTGTCACAGTAAACATGAGCTGGAGCTGCATGGGAGACCTGTAAATCTTGTAATAGATAACGAAGCAATGTAAGTTCACAAGTGATTGCAGCCATTGATCTATATTCTGCCTCTGCAGACGATCGTGAAACCGTATGTTGTTTTTTAGTTTTCCAGGAGATAAGTGATTTCCCCAAAAACACACAATAACCTGTCACAGACCTTCTAGTCGTTAGACATGATGCCCATGAAGCATCACAGTAACCACTCAATTGTAATGCATTTGTAGATGGAAAAAATAGACCTTGTCCTGGAGTCCCTTTAAGGTATTTCAAGACTCGTATAACAGCTTCAAGATGAGGCTTGCGTGGTTGGTTCATGAACTGGCTAAGATTTTGGACAGAAAATGTGATATCTGGCCTTGTTATGGTGAGGTACATGAGTCGTCCCACGATCCTTCTATATCTGGTTGGATCCTTCAATAATTCACCATCCGTTGGCCTTAACTTCAAGTCTTGTTCCATGGGAAAATCCACCAGACATGCCCCTAATAGTCCAACATCGTCCAGTATGTCCAAAATATATGTCCTTTGTGAGATAGAAATGCCTTGTTGTGAACGAGCCACTTCGATCCCAAGAAAATATTTGAGAGGTCCGAGGTCCTTAATACGAAACTGATGATGAAGAAATTGTTTTAAACGTTGAATAGCCTCATGGTTGTTCCCTGTAATGATCATGTCATCAACATAGATAAGAACCACTGTAATGGAATGCGCAGTAGTGCAGGTGAACAATGAGTAGTCTGCAGTTGATTCTTTGAACCCCACGAGTTGAATGGCTTGAGAAAACTTTGAAAACCATTGACGGGAAGCCTGCTTCAAGCCATAGAGGGATTTATGGAGTCGAAAAATTAAGTTCTCCCCCTGTCGACGAAGTCTAGGAGGTGGAGACATGAAAACTTCTTCGTCCAAATCACCATGGAGAAAAGCATTCTGGACATCGAGCTGGTGGAGGGGCCAGTGGCGTTGAGCAACCACGGCTAATAAACAACGAACAGTGGTAAGTTTGGCCACGGGTGCAAATGTTTCAGAATAGTCCAGGCCTTCAATTTGCGTGTAACCTTTGGCAACTAAACGCACTTTATAGCGCTCGATGGAGCCATCAGAACGATGTTTGATCTTGTAAACCCACTTGCTGCCGATAACATGTTTTCTAGGAGGCAGGGAAGTGAGTGTCCAGGTATGATTTTGTTCAAGTGCAGCAAGTTCAGACTGCATGGCAGCTTGCCAATGAGGATCAAGGTTGGCCTGGCAAAAGAAGTAGGTTTGATGCTACGAGTGATATGATTGACAAACACTTGGTGAGATGGTGATAAATGTGAAGAAGAGAGATAATGAGAAAGGGGATAGCGAGTACCTGACCGCGAAGAAGAAGTGGACGTGGAAGGCGCCGTGGTGACCTGTGAACAGTCATAATCCCTTAATAAGACAGAAGGTTACTTGGGGCGGAGGCCGTAACCAAGGGCAGGTGGTGGTGGGATAGAGTTGACAGGGCGTGGAGAAGGAAGAGAAGATGAGGGCGACACAGGTGATGGTGGAAAAGGGACGATAGGGACGGCAGGTGAAGGAGGAGAAGTGGTTGAACTAGGGATGGTGGAAAATGAGGGTTCTTGTGGAAATGTGGAAGAATCTGAGAGGGTATCGGTGAGGGGAAGAGGAACGACCGGCACAACTTCATCAAGTTGGGTGTCGGGAGGATGATGAGCAAAAGGGAAGATGTCTTCAGGAAAAACCACATCACGACTAGTAAAAAATTGATGAGTGTGAAGATTGTAGAGACGATACCCCTTTTGTCCAGAAGGATAACCAACAAAGAGACATTTGTGAGCCCTAGCATCAAACTTGTGTTTAGGAAAGGGGTGTGTAGCATAGCAAAGGCACCCAAAAACCCGTAAGTGCATATAAGTGGGGGGGGGGGGGGCGTGTGTAGAGCTTTTCATAGGGTGTTTTTTTTGATAAAACGATGATGGGTGTGCGATTGATGAGATAAGTGGCAGTGAGAAGACTTTCTCCCCAAAATTTGAGGGGAAGATTTGCTTGAAAATGAAGTGCGCGACCTACATTAAGGAGGTGACGATGTTTACGCTCCACCACCCCATTTTGTTGAGGTGTGTGTGGGCAAGTATGTTGAAAAACAGTTCCTGAGTTGGCAAAGAATGAACAGATGGATAGGAATTCTGCGCCATTATCAGTGCGTACTTGTTTAACTTGACGCTGAAATTGAGTGTTGACATAAGCAAAAAACAGTTTGATTTTCTCTTGTGTTTCAGATTTTAAATTCATGAGAAAAAGCCAAGTAAATCGGGAGTAATCGTCAACTATGGTTAAGAAGTATCTAGCACCTGATGAAGAGGGCAAACGATGCGGACCCCAAATATCACAATGTATTAACTCGAAAGGTTGTAGACTAGAGGTAAAACTTAAGGAAAAAGGTAACCTTGTTTGTTTGGCTACTGGACAGACATCACAATGAGAATCAAAATTAAAAGAAATATCAGGGATGGAACTAGATAAAACAGGGTTGGACCAGTGGAAAGATGTCCAAGGCGTTGGTGCCAGACGTTGGATGGTGCAGATGCAGAAGCAGCAACGACCCCAGGCTTATTTTGTCGAAAGACGAAGTCTTCTTTGATTGGGACTAGGTAATACAGGCCATCACGCTCCTTCCCCAATCCAATCATCTTCTTCGTTGCCAAATCCTGTAAGAGACAAAAAGTAGGGAAGAAAATGATCAAACAATTTAATCCCCTAGTAACTTTGCTAACTGACATCAGATTAACTCGAAAACCAGGGACACAAAGGACATCTTCTAGGTCTAAATTTGGAGTGAGTTTAATTGAACCAAGACAAGAAATTGGTGCTTGTGACCCATTTGGCAGATTGACGGAGGAAGAATGTGGGCTCCTTTTGTCGTTTAAATTGAAAGAAGAAGAAATATGATCTGTAGCACCAATAATCCAAGAATCTGGATTGTTTGTGGAAAAAGAACAGCATCGTGTATTAGGTATACCTGCTGCATTTGCAAAAATCTGATTTTTACCATCACCACGAAGAATAGCTTTGATTTGGTTGATCTCGTCCACTGTGAATTTCAAATCAACAGGTTCTTTGGTAGTGCTCGACTTGGCTTCTTCTTTGTGGGCATTATTGGCTATTGCGCGCCTGGTTTTGTTTGGAGGCTTTACGTCCTTCCTGTGAAACTTGTGGCCAGGAGGAAAGCCGTGAAGGTAGAAACAATTCTTTCTTTTCTGGTTTATTTGGATGGCAAGAAAGAATCTTGTCTTCAATAGAACACCAAACTATCGGCCATTTTTGCCTCGACTAAATTGGTGTCTCCTACATAGGCGAGAATCAACTGTATGAGTATTTCCATCGCAGTAAGTACAATGAAAATCCTTACCAGTGTTTACCTTGCCACCATTGTTCGGCTTGCGAGACTGCTTATTCCAGGTGGTCTTGGATACGTGCATGGCATGTGTAGTGTTACTTTCACCACCTTCTGTCACCTCTCTTTGTTTTTCTTCTTGTAAAGTCAAAGAATATACCTTACGAATGTTTGGTAGTGGCTGCATTAAGAGGATTTGTCCACGAACAGCCGAATAAGAGTCATCCAATCCCATGAGAAATTGAATAACCTGTTCCTGTTGTTCTCTTTCATTGATCGCTTTCATCGTTCCACATGTGCAGGCTGGAATTGTATTGTAGGACGCTAGTTCATCCCAAAGTTCTTTGAGTTTGGAATAGTATGCCGATATGGACTGTTCACGCTGTCGATGTTCAATGATCTCTCTTTTAATTTGAAAAATGCGAGAAACATTTCCTTGCGAGAAACGTTCCTTCAAATCCTCCCATATCTCAGAGGGTGAATCCGTGTATAGGACACTGCTCATCAAATCATTACCAACAGAACTAACGACCCATGAGATAACCATATCATTGCACCGTTTCCAAAGGGAATATTTGGCGTCGGTTTTTGGAGGGGCTTCTATCGAACCATCCACAAAACCGAGCTTGTTCTTGGCGCTGAGGCTGATTGTCATCGCACGACTCCATGTGGAATAATTGTCACCATCCAGTGGTTTGGAAACAAGGTGATCCGAGTGATGGATGTAGAATGGATCAGTGATGTCCATTGTTGTTGTGAGTTGTGGTTTGTGTTTAGGAGTTTCTTCGTCACTCATGATGAACAACGAGATCGAGCGAAAGTGTTTCAGGCACCAGGAAGGTGCTCTGATGCCATGTAAAAATGGCGTAGTGTATGTATGTAGAAAGAATAGATTTCCAACTGTTAATTATTGAAAATATTACAACCCTAATATATAAACTAGCACTGGCCTTCACAAGGCAAGTTTACAAGACATAACCTAATCAAGATCCTATAATCAAGCTTCATAGTCAACGTGCTATACAAGGCAAACAACCCTAGAATGAATCAAAGAATATTTACAATTAATACAAGAATTTCAACACTGTGCACAATGGTTTTGCAGAGAAAGAAATCCAAAGGAACTTTTAAAGAACAACCATTATCAGAGCCATCTATCCGAGTTCAAAGCAGTTACACCCGCATCCTGCTCACTCCGCCATCAACCGCCACAGCCCTGGAAGCTCCATGGGAGTCCCAACACCATGCTCTGTCTTCTCAAAATCAAAGATTTCAAACATTGCAGCAACCAAAAAGTGTAACACCACCGCTTTTCAACCGTCGATACTGACGGACAGCGAAAAAGAAGAGACCACAAAAAAGTTCCTTTTGGGACCAAACCGGCAGTGAGGAATTGCAGAAAAATGGACGATGCACATGGATGCATAGAAGGCTCACTGGAAACAAATGTTTCTCTTTCTGTTGTTGATCATCCTTAATGTGATGACAGTAAAAGGGTTGGGTTAATTGAAGGAAAAAAGTATAACATGGGGTTCTAAAAGTCTGTTTAAAGGTCAAAAGGAGGCTCCCAAAAAATTTATTGCACAAAGGACTTTCTGTTTTCCTATCATTTCTATGAAGTTGGTTATCGCTGCTCTAAATATGTGTTGCTGCTTTGAAGATCGAAAACACACTACAATTTTCTCGTAAGTTTCCGGAGCTTTCATAAGTTTCATGAAGAAAGCAAATAGCACGTGATGAAGAGCAAACAAATTGGGATGCCATGCATGCGGTTCCCTAGAAAAAGGGACAAAATATTATTAGAAAATATTGCGATCACCATGAGGAAAGCCACTTATGTGGCATTGAAATTAAGGAGATGTTCAAGTAACAAGGCTTTCCTCTTTGATTTAATGCACCAATAGGCAAAGCCTTTCTTTATCCTCTTTGCTTCTACTGAGCATCGAAAGCACCACATGATGGAGAGCAAGTATACAAGAAGTGGATGTAAACCAAAAAGAAGCATCTAGTGCCTACTGCCTTAGTAACTCTTACGACTTAAATATTAATCCTGATTATAACTAAGTCATCAATATTAGTCATCATTATGTTTGACTCTTAAGTCAAACTTGTGGAGTTTCAAAAGCACTGAGGGCTGCAACAAGGGAGGAAAATAAGAGCTCCTCCAAAACTTGGAATGTCATTCACGTGGGCTCCATTGATTGAATATGGTGCAAGTAAACATGGAGTGATCGATGACCATGAAAATTATACAAATTACTCCAAATACCATAGACGCGAACCATCTCAAGTACAAAGCTCAATAGACTTACCACCTCAAATCAGTGGATTTGCGCAACATCAAAACAAATGGATCAAGCTCCCGTTAAATTACCAAGTTGACCCAAATGACACGAAGGCACCAATCGCTCCAATGGCCCAAAGTTCTTGCCCACACGAGCTAAAACTGCACAAGGCACCAACGCTCCAATGGCTTAAAGTCCTCGCTCGCATGAGTTTAAAACTACAGAAGGCATTAAATGTTCTTTGCCTGCATGAGCTGAAACTGTACAAGGCATCAAACCCCAACAAATACATAAGGAACTACGAGTGACTTGATCCCTCAACGAGGGTACGTAAGCAATCTAGGGCTCTACCTAGATGCAGTCACAAAATCAAATAAAAATCCCCAAGTTACAATTTATTCATATTAGAATCAAAGGGTATTCTTTTCCCAAAAGAAGGGTTGTAATTAATAGGCGCGTAGCCTGGAATGGGTCGAACTCAAATTAATAAAACCCTCTTCAAAAAATATGAACAAGGGTGAAATTGTGTCGAGTGAATTATTTGTTTACATATTATGTACAATTTTTGCTCAACAATTTGAAAATCTAGCAAACCAAATGAAGTCCATGACAAACACTAATCTTGAAGCAATTAAGAATCTTGAACCCAAATATCCCAAATATCACACTAATATCCCAAAAAAGACTCGCAAGAAAGATGAACAAGCGGAGTGTAAATTCAATATACCACTCTTTGGCTATCGGCCTTTCTAATTGACAAAATAGCAAACATTTTCTTACTGAAACATTTAATCAAACATATTATGTGCATTGTGAAAACCAAAAATCAAGAACCTGATAAGAACTTCAATCTTGAGCCAAAGAACGCAGAGGAAGCAAACTAGAAACCTTGGCGAATCAATCTACCAACTAGCAGCAACCATGGCTTTCCTTTCTCGCTCACACACATTGAGAAATCGAAGATTGAGCAAAACTGGAGTGAGAATTGGTTGTGGGTTTGTCTCTAAACGCCACAGTTCGACTTCCCTCGATGACCCCCGAAGATGGTCTGGTGAGGCACTCATTGGTCTCCACAAAGACAACGACCCAGAAGATGGCTGAGCAGAAGAAGGGCTGCCGCACGCTGGTGGTTGAATCAAAGAGCAAAAGGGGAATCATTGTTGTCTCTTATCAAAACCAAGGTCAAAATTGGAGCCTGCACAATATGAAGTTCTTCTCAGAGGGAGAAATCTTCAAACCAGAATAATCAGCCCAACAATCGCAGAAAATCAACCCAAGAACAATCGCTGAAGCACCGAAAATCTAATGAAAATTTGGAAAGAAATTAAAGCTAGAAACAGATGAAAAATAATGAGAAATTGAACCACCAGAATCAAAGACATGAACCTGATGACTTTGATACCATGTTAACTACATTGAAATACCATGTTAACCAATGAATCTACGAAAGATTGAAGAAAAAAGCAATGGCTGAAAGATAAACAAGGAATACATAATGTTTAGGGTTACCGCCTTTTCCCATTCATTTAGTATTTTATTATTATTATTTTCATTCCTTCACTATATTTTATTCTCTTCCTGGTTTGTGTCAGTTCTCTCTCTCTCTCAGACTTTTCCTTTTCTTTCTCAAATCTTCGTCTTCTTTCTCTCTAAACTGAGATAAAGAGCAACAGGTAGTTTTCCTTCCATAACATAACTTCAATTCTTCTTATTACTCATCTATCTTATCTGGATGATTCAATTTTATTTGGGAATTAAGGTGCTTATTCATCCACATATTAGACTGATCAGGCTAGCCTAATAGCTGGAGTTGGAAATCTAGGTCTAGCTCTTAATCATTAGAATTCGTCCTACAAATAGTGGGCGTTGGAAACTCTAATTTGATTTTCCCAATCTGAGTGTTTTGAGAATTTTGTATATCTGCATACGAAAGGGGAAATTTCAAGTCCGTTTCTGTAAGTTTTAGCTTCAAATTCGTATTTTAATTTTGATCCAGTTTTACAAATTTCTTAAAGAAGTTTATTAATGTTTATACTTTTGATTTAATTTTTCAGAGTTGAAATTTTATCCTAATCTTTGATTTTAAATTTTGTTCTATGCATATATGTGTTTGGGATTAGAGTGAAGTTGTAGGGTTTGAAGAGCTTACAGACAAGGACGGATCCACATAAGGATCAGGGAGGTTTCAGGACCCGTTGGCTATCCTAAATCGTTGCTATAAATTTTCCAGGGACCCATCGTACTCAAGCATGAGGTTTATGTAGGTTGCAGTGGCTGTCTTCTTCTCGGAGAACATGACCGCGCATGGAGAAGAAAGAAATAGGGACCCTTCCTGCCTCTCTCCTCCTTGCTTCTGCCATGGTCTCATCCGTCGGTGCCACCCACTTCTCCTCCAACCTTTCTTTGTCGTTTGGCGGGGGCAGTACATAAGCCCAAACTTTCCCAAATTATTTCAACCATCTTAGTAATTTTTCTTATGGGTGAAATTTCCTTCATAAGGTTAGTAAGATGGATATGATCTGTCATGGTGGTGGAGCTACCATGGCTTCAGGAGAATGGGGAGGGAGGCGGTTGGTGGAGGTATGGCAGCTTTGTTCTTAGTGAGAGAGAAAGTGGATGTTTGGAAACTAGTAAAAGAGAAAAATGGTGTGTTTGGTTAGAAAGATAGTGGGAGTTTGGGGAGAGTTTTATTTGGCCGGTGTTTTAAATTGGGTTGTGCTATCCACATACTCTCTTAATTTGCGGCCGTTGGATCGATTGAATTAAAGAAGATCAAATGACAGAAATAAACAAAAGATGTGTGAGAAGCAAAAAAGGGTGTGTGAATAGCTCACCCCTTTAAATTTAGTGGTTCATATTAGATAATCAATAACTTAGGTACTCTCTAGTAACTTATGAAACCTCGTAATGGACACTTGAATTATGATTTTATAATTTGTAATATTGTTTTGCATATGATTTTTGAATGAAATGTATTATATTTAAATTTTCAATGTTATTTTTGTCTATAATTTTTTTTGACCTTTATAATTGGGATCCCTTGAATTTAAAATCCTGGATCTGCCACTGCTTACGGAGAAGTTCAATCTACAAATAAGGTAGGCGGTTATGGGAAACCTACATGACATCTTGTGTTGAAATGACTGTGTTCTGATATATGAATATGTAAATGTTTCAGAGATTAAAGTGGTTGTATTCTGATATACATATATGTTTTATAAATGTGATTTGGATAATGGTGTTATTTCACTTGTTTCTTAAATACGCATATACTATCGATCGGATTGTGAATAATATTTCGCTATTATCACTGTGCTTGTTAAATTAATTTGTCATCTGCTTGAATGCAGATTGAAATTTCTTTGTTTTTTGTTGTCTACCGAAAAGATGAAATAAAAATATGATTGTTACGTTGTGAGATTGAATAGTTTTAGTGCGAAGAAAATGTATTTTGAGATGATCGAGGTTGGGGTTTTTGTGTAGTTGAGTCGATTCTTGGTAGGTACCAGACTTCTAGGTCTGCCCAATTGCACAAGGTTTTGTTAGGATAATTCGGGACTGGTGACAAAGAAATTGGCAAGACGACTAGCAAAAATGGGTAATTAGGAATGATTTGGGTTTTGAGTGATTTGAAATAGTTTTTCACTTGGAATAGTACGGTATGGGACATACAAATTTTAAGTGATTAATTATTCGAATTAGGGGATTAAGTGATGCGTTTTGTATTATATTTTGTATCTAGATAATTGATTAAACTCCTTTTGTTTTTGTTTTTTTTGAAGGTATAGGTCCCTATTGAGCTTTTAGCTCACCCTAATTAAATTTGTGCAGGTCATGGACTGGAGAACTAATTGTGTATTTTGTGTGAAGTCTGGAGCAGTGTGTATACAAATAAATGAAGAAGCTTGGATGTTTTCTTCTTTTCTTTTTGTTATTTTGCTTTCTTTCGTCGTTTTTGGTTTGTTGGGATAAGGAGCTACTTGTGTGATTTTTTTAGTAGTAGCCCAAAAGTTGTAATTCCGAATGTAAAAGTATTTTAATAAAGTTCATGTTCTATTTTTTTTTATTTTTTTTTATGTATAATTATAAATTGTTATTTCGCTCTACACATTTTATTTACTTTAAATTAGCTAATTTAGTTAAAATGTGATCATGTCCTAATCAAAGATTTAGACTTAATCTTGAATTGGGGTGTGACAAACTACCACCACTCAACTTCGTAAAGCCCAACCATCCCATCACTATGATTAATACCTTATGACTATCATCTTTAAAATTAGGCTTAACATATGAACAACACAGATCAAGTGACGTGGAACATGTTTAACGGTTGGATTTCACACATGAAATAATAAGTATCACTATCAATAGTTGAGCTCGTCGCACGTGCACTGAGAGTCGGAAGAAAATTATTAATCACCAAAATGGCCACCACTACCATCACTGAACTACGTAAAGCCCAACCATCCGGTCACACAATATAACCATCTTCTTCCAATCTTGACATATTTGCGACCTTGAGGTCCTGCTCCTGGATGTGTGACTTTTATTTTTGTATTCTTAGGTGTAGTTTTTTTTTTAAATAATAAAATATTTTCCTCGTACTGTCTAAACTTTTGCCGAGGAAAAAAAAGGGTTCAAATGAATGATAAAGTTTCGACTAAATTGTTAACGAACATAATGAAGGTGGTACATATTAGACTTGTAAGTTGAGATCGGTTGGTCATGGCCCTACTTCGGCTTGAGGAGTTAAACGAATTGATCAAATTTGAGATATTTATGGCCCAGCCCAGCTCAAGGGCCAATGACTCTCTTCTCTGTCAAATACCTATAAATATCCTTTCGGCCTGCCCTTAGACCTAATAAAGTCTGACCCTAAGATCAGGATGGGCCAACCTTGTACTTTAAAAAAATGTTCAAACTCGGGCTGATCCATAAGTCCTTGGCAAAATCTAGCCGCTCAAAGTATTGATAGGCAATACCATACACTTTTCACATTTCACGTACCTTTTAACTATGAATGACTTGAAGATGATTAAATGATATAAATTAACAGGAGATGTCAGGATGTAAAAAGAGATGTGTGGATTACACCAATCTTTTTTGGTTCAAAAGTTTAAAATTAGGATTCTAAATTTTAAGTAAGTCTCACGCTATCCAAAGTTTAGATTGAGATTAATTTGACCGTACAAAATACCTGAATTTTAATTTAATTAAGAAAATTTAACCAGGCGAAAAATTCCCATTATAGATGCTCTTACAAACTTAGTACATGCCCTATAAGACATGAGTTTACGTGGCAAATTGACAAGATTTTTGAGTTTGCATTTGTGCATACTAGTAGTCCACAGGGGATGAGAATCCTATTCAGATCTTTTTTTGTGAGGATTACATCAGAGCTACTCATCGTATATTATGCAATTAGTTTTTGTTAGGAATTATTTATGTTTAATTTCAAATAAATAAATTCAAAATTATTTATGACCATACGATATACGATAAACAGTTAAGATGCAAGAATCCCTAGGATCCCTACAACTTAGATCCGGATGAGATCCAAATCCTCCATATGGTATTTGTGCAATTTTCCCAAATATTTCATCGTTAAAATTAAATTGGGCTCGGTATTATTTTTTATTTATTTTTATTTTGAACAAACAATATGATCTACATTAAGAGTAAACTGCAGCAATGGTCCATCAACTTTAATCAAATTGGAGCAATGGTCCCTCAACTAAAAATCAATTACGATTAGTCCCTCAACTCATCAAACTGCATAGCTATGGTCATTTTCCTTAATTTCGTTAGAATTTTGCCAAAATAAGTTATGTTGGAAAGACTATTGCTACAATTGAGGTTCCTCAGCTCATCAAATCGTGTAACTATGGTCTTTTTCGTCAGAATGTCGAAATGAGTTATCTTAGAATGACCATTACTACAATTGGGCTAAAGTTGAGGGACTATTACTCCAATTGAGTTAAAGTTGAAGGATCATTTCTCCAGTTGGATTAAAGTTGATGGACCAATAACAATGAATTTTTAATTGAGGGACAATAACTGCACGTTTTGATGAGTTGAGAAAGCAATGGTAATAAATTTTTAATTGATAGACCATTGCTCAACTAAAGTTGATGGATTAATAATAATGAATTTTTAATTGAGGATATGGCATCGGTTTGACCAAACCCATCTGTCCAGAGTCTGCACTCTTTCTGAATCCAGAGCTACTGCTGCTGCTACTTCTTGCAGTTTTTCGTTGCAAATGAGTCTCCTGGTGGTCCTCCTCACGATCCTTACATTCTCATTTCCTTCTGCGACAGCCTCAGCAAGCGATCACAGCTACAACGTAGGAGATCATGTCCCCTTCTTCGTCAACAAAGTTGGCCCCTTGAACAACCCCAGGTACCATTATCTTCCCCATCGCCGATTGAATACAAATTGTTTAAATTCTCTAAATTTTTTGAGAGGAAAGGCTAACAGTTTTAAGTTCTTGCATCGTATGATCCGCCGAAAACTCCTTTTTAGTTTTCGTTTTCTTCCCAATTTTTCTGAAACACTGAATTTGAAGATGGAGTACGAACCCCATTTGAATGGTGCTCAACGAACTGATTTTCGTAAAACGATATTGTTTTTAGGACATTAGGAATTTGATGGGATTTGATTGTGGAATTCATGAGTTTGAAATGAAGTTTAATTGACAGCATTAGGACTAACATTTGAGGGGTAGCAAATTTACGGTGACTTTTAGGAAAGCGAGACAATGGTTATATATGTAGGCTGTGTGAATATTCGATGAAATTAGTAGTTCTACGATCCAAGTTTGAATTCTCACTTCGTAATAAAAAGCTGATCTGTTCCTGTTTCCTTAACAATTTGCATTGAATTCTCATTTCGTAATGAAAAGCTGATTTGTTCTTGTTTCCTTAACGATTTGCAAGGTATAACAATTGATAGTTCGAATAAAGATGAGTGCTTTTTAAAGGATTGGGGGGGGGGGGGGGGGGGGGCTTGTGATGCAAATTAATCTTGTTTATTATGTACAGCATAGCTTTAGATCCAGATGACATTGGGTATACTGCATGCTAGGAGTTAAAGATGAATAAACTTAAATGAAATAATCTCTCTTTCCTTGGTAACGTTGCCTTCTTTCCGCTTTTAATATTGTTTCCACTTGTTATTCTCTTGCAGTGAGACCTATCATTACTATGATTTGCCATTCTGCTACCCAGGTTAGCCTTTAGGGTCAGAGTGAAATTTTTATTGTGCAATGCTTAGTCGAAGAAGTAACTGAAACCTTATATCAAGATTAGTCGTAACTTCCGCCTAGGTTTTCTGCAAGTACGAACGATGCAACATCAGAACAATGAGTTTTCGATCGTTTAATATCACCAATCTTTGCATTACATAAAGAATGTAGGGAAAAAGTTAAACATATTATCAGATCTTTTTGCTTTTCAAGCTTTGTTTTGACCAGAAACTGTCTTGCATTGCAATTTTATTTTCAATAACTTAGTAAGAGTAGTGATGCCGACCATTGTGGCTTGCAGATCTGGTAATCCAAAAGAAAGAATCCATTGGGGAAGTTTTGAATGGGGATCGTTTGGCCAACTCCTTATATCAGTTGAATTTCAGGCAATACAAAGCTGGAGAGAGTCTATGTCAGAAGAAGCTTAAAGTTGTTGAAATTGTGAAGTTCAGGGATGTTATCAGTAATGAATTTTACTTCCAGATGTATTATGATGATCTTCCAGTCTGGGGGTACATTGGGAAAGTTGAAGATGAGAGTTGGGAAAAGGGGACCAAGTATTATCTGTTCACACATTTGTCTTTTGATGTTCTTTACAATGGAAACCACGTAATAGAAATACATGCTTTTAGTGATCCAAATCATGCCGTTGATATAACAGAAGATGTTGATACTGACGTTGAGTTCACTTATTCGGTTAACTGGAATACCACATCAATTCAGTTCCAGAACAGGATGGACAAGTACTCAAAGGCTTCATTACTGCCAGTCCGCCAGAAAATTCATTGGTTCTCATTCATTAATTCCATTATCATCATTGTGCTTTTGATGGGATTGCTTACCTTGCTCATAATGCGACGCCTCAAAAATGATCTGAGAAAGTAATACATTATTCACAATATTTTCCAACTACTTTATGTTTTTACTTGGTCAGCCTAGTGTAATGAATCTTGTCATAGGTTCTCAAATAGCGATGAAGAAGAAGACAAGGAGGTTGGCTGGAAATACATTCATGGTGATGTTTTCAGATATCCTCCACACATGCCATTGTTTTGTGCTGTCTTGGGTGTGGGTACCCAACTGCTTGCCATGTAAGCTAATTTATCATTCTTCAGTCAATTCTCTTCTTGTTTCATAGCTTGTTTCATAGCTTTATGTTTTATAGATAGCATGGTGATAGATATTTCACTCTGTTTTACCGTTAAGGGAACACCTATAGAACAGAGGGACATCATACCCACTGTAAATGTTGGACAGTCTAATGTGACCTTTCTTATGTGCTTTCACACATAATTTCATATATGTATAAGATGTAGGACAATAAGAGTAATTAGGCTGACAAGAAGATACTTGGACTCACTCCATCCTTTGGCATCACCAGAAGGTTCCCTAGAATCACTCCAAGGTTGATGTGCCTCACACAAAAGCAGAAAATCCAAGATTTCTTTCCATTAACACTGATTTTGAAAGCTAACAAGCTTGCCTCTTTTAGGCAAATTGATACATGAACCTAGAAAGATCCTCATTAGTACTTAGGAATTCTAAAGACTAATTTATGACACTTACTGCATTAATTGTAACTCAAAGACAATGAACTTGCTGACTATATGTATAAACTGCACTTAATACATAATACTCTAATTTATTGAATTTTGAACTTGGCTCCTGCATCAGTATATTAACCTACAGTAGAATATTGTGATTTTTCAGTACTGTTAAAAAACCGCAGACTGTATGAGTGTCAACTTTTAACCTTTGTTTTATTTGATTATTTTTTGTTTTAAATCTTCAGGCTATTTATCTTATTTTTGCTAGCATTTTTTGGAGTCCTATATCCGTATAATCGTGGAGCTTTGTTCACTTCTCTCGTCTTTATATATACTCTTACTTCAATCATCTCTGGGTACACTGCTTCTGCCTTCCACAATCAATTTTCAGTGACAGGATGGGTAATTTTCTTCATCATTTTGCTCTAGGATTAGTCTTTCGTTTAGCATCTTATTTATATCTTTTCACACAAACAATGCTAATTTCCAGGAAAGGAGTGTTCTTCTAACAGCTATTCTCTACCTGGGTCCATTGTTCGTAACATCATCTATCCTTAATACAGTTGCTATATCTTATGGGGCAACAGCTGCCATTCCTTTTGGCACTCTTCTAGCAATTCTTCTCATATATGCATTCCTTGTCATCCCATTGCTTGCTTTTGGAGGGGTGATTGGTTATTGTATAAGATCTGAATTTCAAGCACCTTGTGCTATAAAGCAATATCCAAGAGAGATCCCACAATTAGCTTGGTACAGGAGAACCCCTTGTCAAATGTTTATTGGAGGTCTCTTGCCTTTTAGTGCAATTGCTGTTCAGTTACACCACCTGTATGCAAGCATGTGGGGCTTTAAAATTTACACTCTACCAGGAATTTTGTTTGTTACGTTTATCATCCTCATTATAATGACTGCAATCTTGACCGTCGGCTTGACATACATTCAGCTTTCTGTTGAAGACCATGAATGGTGGTGGAGGTATATTCTCTTCCTCATGCACTCATGAATACGCATTGAGCATTTAGTCGTGTACATTTGCATGAATCCATGTTTCTTCAATTCTGACGTGCTTAACTTTCTATTTTTTGCCTGTCATGTTTTGAATAGAATGGAGATGTTGAATCAAGCTCTTTTCTTTTTATTGGCATTTCCTGTTAGACTTCACTGACGTTGCTGTGTTTGGCTTTAAGTTGTTGATGGTATTTGTTTCATACTCCACTAAACTTTTAACATTTCCCGTCAGTGGTTATAACTTAGTGTTGTGATGCCTTTGCGAATGAGCAGTCTAATAACTTGAGAAAATGTTTAAACTTTTTTATCTGCTGTGTTGTACTGTAATTATGGAAGAATGAAGAAAATGTTACTCAATCTAGCAGGGCAGATGATGTTATCATCTTAAATGACAGGTCCTTTTCTCTTTGCAAAGAAATTTATTTTGTTTCGGGGCTACTGGGGTTTTCTTGTTTTCCTTTGCTAAGTGAGTGCATTGCTTGAGCCAATGTTGACTCTGTCTTGTGGCTGATGCAGGTCTGTGTTGTGTGGAGGATCAACAGCTATTTTTATGTTTGCGTATAGCATTTACTTCTATTCCAGATCAAAGATGACCGGTTTTATGCAGCTATCCTTCTTCATTGGATATAATGCTTGCATGTGTTATGCATTCTTCTTGATGCTCGGTGCCATTAGTTTCCGTGTTTCCTTGGTATTTGTTCGCCACATATACGGTGCTGTTAAAAGTGAATGAACAATTGCGGCCACCATGCCCAAACCCCTGGTGAGGAAACGTGCGAGTAGTCGGTCACATTTGTAACATCTATGATTGAAGAATTTGAAACCACAGTATGAAATCACTACACTCAACTGTGGATGCCGATGTATTCATGCATTCCATTGTAGTAGTTTTTTTAATGATCATGCAACTACCGCAATGCTGGTTAGTTTCTTCTCTATGCCTCCCCCTCTTTCGAAATGTTGGTTAGTTGTACGTATAGTTATGCATTCGGAAAGAATGAAGTTTGATCTAAATATTAACCAATTATTAGCAATGTGTTTACACTTCTAATTTATGTGGTGGCACAAGTCATTTATGATGCACTTCTGCCCGCGTTGCTTGCTGTCTGTCCTTACTCCACTGAAATCACACCACCACACCACCACTCTCTCTCCCTCTCTTCTTGTCCTGCTCGACTACCACAATGGCTCCCTCGGTGAGCAAATCCAGATGGCCGTTCACCCAAAGCTAAGACCCCCTCTCTCTCGCGTCCTCCATCTCCAACTCCTCGTCCTTGGGCTTTCAGAATTGGATTCTGGGTTTTTTGAAACAGAGGGTTATGGGTTTTTTGGACTGGATCGGTGAAATTGAGGAAGAGGGGAGGGGAGAGAGTTTGATGAAGAAGGGTCTTTTTCATTTGGGTCGGTGTAATTGACGAACAGACGAGGTTTGTTTTGCAAATGGAATTCCATGAAAGAAGATTGGGTTTTGCGATTGAGGTTGGGATTTTTCTAGGTTGGATTTGAAGAGGAAAGAAAACAAATGAAACGAAAGAGAAATTATGGGTTTGATTTGAAGAGAAAGCAAAGAAAAACAATATAAAACACGGGTTTTATTTTTTCTGGGTTTGAATTCAGAGGAATTCTCGGGTGCGAAGAATAGAAAGCAAGAAAGAAAAGTGAGAAATGAAAGAGAGTAAAAAAAAAGAAGGATTTTTATCACAAATAGTCCATGAAATTGACTCTCACCATCAAGATGGTCTGTGAAATTAAAAATCTGTTAAGTGCTGTTGTGGCACATAAATGGGCTCCATAAGTTTTTTTTTTTTTTCCCTCACAAATGGTCCTTGAAATTGACCCATGACATCAAAATGATCATTGAATTGACTTGTGACATCAAAATAATTCCTGAAATTGAAAATTGATTAATTAGTCCCTGAAGTAAGTGTCTCAATTCAATGTAGTAATTTCATCACAATTATGTTAAAAATTCTGTTATGTGTTGATGTGACACATAAATGGTCACACAAGTTTAAATAAATTTTAAAAAAAATTTAAAAATAGTCTTAAGAATTTAATAGTTAATAAAAAAATTGTCAACCTAAAAGCCTAGTCCTGCAATCACCTCTGATCCCAATTCACATTTCTATACTACTTAGTCCATACCAAGCTAATCTAGCTTAGTCCTTGAAGTTAGTCCGATGCAACAAACGCACCCCTAATGTGTTTTTTGGGTCCATAAATGGAATTCATTGAAACAAACCCAATAGGGAGAAGGTACAAGCACATAGTATTATTAACTCATGCGGGGAGTAGCACATCCTAGAAATCAAAGGCTAACAAAACTAACTAAATCATGTAGGCATTCAATCACTGGCGCTTTGCGCATCTAAATGTTTGTGCAACCGTTGCAACTGCTGATTTGGAGTGCTTCGATTCTATCTGGAGTAGTTGTGGATTGATTCTCGTCTTCTTCTTGTTTTTTTATTTATTTATTATTTATTTTTTATCTGGAGCAGTAATTGTGGGATGCTTAATCTAATGGGTGAAATTAATTTAAAGTGTGGGTGTTTTCATCCGATGGTCGGAATCACTGTTGAGGTGGAATTTTACATTATTAAGTGAGGATATTTTTGGCATTTCGGAATGGTTCACCATTTTGTGCCTCACTATATATATATATATATATATATATATATAGATAGATACACACTATATATATTTAACCAAAAATCAATGAAAATTTTACAAATTAGCCAATATTTAAATGGCTGATTTTTGTTTTGGATTTCACCAATATGATATTTTTATTAATTAAGTTTAGGTCAATAAGAAATCTCACGTAAATTTCAAGCCATATATATTGTTAGAAAATTAATTGTTTGCCATTAGTGATTAGAAAAGTAATTCCATTTTTATGGGCAAAGAAAAAAGTAATTTAATAGCCATCTCTTATATTACGTCACTTAGGTCTTCAACAGTAATTTAAGTAGTTTCAGGCAGCATGAATACTATTACACTATTGTTGACTTATTGTGATTTTAATAAAGGAAAACTAATGAAAAAGATTTGAAAACTTTGAATTTTAACGATAAGGACAAAATAAAGAGTAAAGTGAATAGTACTAAAATTGACTTTTAGTGTAAAAATGTGATTTTTCGTTAAGGTGAATAGTACTGGGAGCTTTTCGTTAAAGTTCTATTTTAATAATTGTAGGAGTCATACTTTTTTATGTAGTTAGATTATGTATAATTTTAAAAGGAAATTAACAAAAAGAGTTTCAAAATTTTAATTTTAAACTATAAGTATTCAAACAACTTTATTTAATGATTACTAGAATTTACCTACACACTTTATGTGTATGAACACATTTTTAAAAAAAATGAGAAGGAGAGAGAGAGAGAGAGAGAATGTGGGGGGAGTGGGAGGTTTTTGTTTTTGATTATTTTTTTTTAATATTGGAGGTATTTTAACAGCACCTGTAGGTGAGGCTTCAATAAAAACAGTAAAATTTAGACTTGTAACATTACATTATTGCCCATCATTTTTTTTTGTGTGATAGAAGACTAATTTGTCTTTTCATCATCTTTTGGTTGACAAAGATGATTTTATTAATACCTCAACTGTTGGGTCATTAATAGTTTCATACCTCGTCTTTAAAAAGTTTCAATGTCATACCTTATTTATGAATTTGTTGTAATGTTCTACCTCCGTTACATTATCTATCAAATCCTCCGTTATATGTTGACCTGGCTTATGCTGGGTCCCATCCTCTCCACATACGAACTTTCACATGGTCTGCCACGTAGATTTCCCGTCAAAATTAATTTCCATGTCATTTTTTTTCCAACTATATTTTTTCCTCTCAAAAAAAAATTTTTTTTTTTTAAAGGGTCCAATTTTGGAAGATAATACAACCTAAAAAACCAAATGAAAATTCTACATAAACACATGATCCCACACGTGTGCGACCCTTTTTCACGTGGTATGTCAGTTTTGTCTTCCCCTCTTTCTTTCATGTGGCATGCCATTTTTCTTTTGTTTTTGCCAACAGATTTCTCCTCCCTCCTCGTTCACCGAACTTTCTCGCTCTTTCTCTCATCTTTCACATCAACTCTCTCTCTCTCTCTCTCTCTCTCACTCTCTCTCTCTCCTCTTTCTCATCAATAAATATTTTTAAAATACTACTATTGCTTCTCAATAAATATTCAAGAACTATTGCCTATATTTCAATAAATATTTTTAAAATAGTGATTGTTTCTTAATAATTATTTCTTTGGATAAACAATAGCATATGTGACTTAAATTGTTAGCTATTAGCATGAAGAAATTAGTAGAAATCTAACATGTAATAGAGTGCATATGCATGATTGCTTCTCAATAACTATTTTAGAATCAGTGATTGTTTCTCAATAAATATAAATGTTTATAAAATAGTGACTATTTCTCAATTAATATTTTAAAAATATTAATTAATATTCTTAAAAATGGTGTTTTATTTATTTATAAATAAATCATAAAATGATGGTAAAAAATAAAAAATAAAAAAAACAACAAAAATAATATATTGTTTAAGTACTTCACTTGCAAATAAAAGGAGAATGACATGAGAGAGAGGGAACCACAACCATATATAGAAAATAAATTGATATATGGTATTACAAAATTATCAAAATGCTATCACAATTCGTAACTTCTTATTTCTAGCTTTGTTTTGCACACCATTTGTGCCCACAGGCTAGCAACGACGAATGCTACAATCTTGGGAGGTATAGGTTCTCCATAAATGTCTTGAGCTCAGAGGTCCGAAACAAAAAGCATAATAACCCATAAACGAGCATTTTAGTTAGGTAAATTACACAGAATTACCTTAACTATTAGGTCATTAACAGTTTCATACATTGTCTTTAAAAACTTTCAATGTCATACCTTATTTACGAATTTGTTGCAATGTTCTATCTCTGTTACATTATCTGTCAAATCCTCCGTTATATGCTGACCTAGCTTATGTTGGGTCCCATCCTCTCCACATATGAACTTCCATGTGGTCTGCCACGTAGATTTCTCTCCAAAATTAATTTCCATGTCATTTTTGAAAAAAAAAAATTTGAATTTCTTTTCCAACTAAATTTTTTCCCGCAAATTCTTTTTTTTTTTTTTTTAAATTAAAATTTTAAAGGGTCCAATTTTGGAAGATAATACAACCTAAAAAATCAAATGAAAATTCTACATAAACACATGATCCCACATCAACACATGATGTAAGCTACAGATGAACACAAATCCTACATGAACACATGATATAACCAAAAGATGAACACAAAGTCCACTTCAAACATTTAATCCATCCAACATTTACAAAGATATCCATTTAACATCCTTATATATCCCAAAATGTACAGTGCACTGATTCAGAAAACCTACTGTCAAATCCATCTAGCAAAACAGTGCATTTTTAGGATTCCAAATAAGTTCAAAAAACCAAAAGAAATTCAATGTTTGTGATGTCTAATTCCAGAACCCATGTACCATAATTTCAGTTCCTATTGCACATAAAACATGAACTGAAAAACAGTAATTTGTTACAATTTGTAGCATCTTTAGGTCTTGGTTTGCCTTGTCTTTCTCTGCTTAGTGGATCTCGGTGAATGAGCTTCAGGATTTGCAGATGAACCATCCCCTATTTGTGATGCCTAATTTCAATGTTCCTTACAAAAGGTCAGATGCAAAGCAAAGTTCTAAACTAAACTTGCTGTTGTAAACAAAGGAGAGGATTAGGTTTTTACCTTAGATTTCCTTGTCCTATTTTTAAGTGCAGCTTCAGCTGATAATGATGCTCTCCCTTGTGCCAATGTGGATGGCTATAACAAAGTACAATATCATTCGAGCACATGGATTAAGGATTGAAGGATTAAAGAAAGTACAAAATGTTACCTGTTTGTCCCTTGGAGGAAGATGTGGATGATGGGTCCTTGAATTATGTCCTTCTTGCTTGCATATAGTGCACTTCAAAGGACCTTGTCCTTTCCTTCCTAGCTTAAGTGGCTTAGGAGGACCTTTAGGATTATTTGGTGGGTTGGTGGGAGTATGTTCACCATCTTTCTCCAATTAAGTAGCTTCTTTGTTTCTCTTCTTTCTTGGTCTTCCAGGTTGCCTTGTATATAATGGAGGCAAGATTGGTGGGTTTTCAGTAACCTCCCACAACGACATACCATTCATTGGCATTATTAAGTGAGAATAAACTTCCAAGTACCGTGCCTTTGAATAGTAAGCATCCACATAATCCTCAGGTTTTTCTCTTTTGAAATGGATGGCAAATATTGCATGGTTGCAAGGTATTCCTGTCAAGTCATACTTCCTACAAGAACATGTCTTGTTAACTAAGTCCACCACATATTGTTCCCCACCTCCAACATCCACTTGAAATTTGGTCGTTCCTGACCATTGTGCAATGCACCTGCCACTTAAGAATTTGGCTTCCTCCAACTTCTTCTTAATCTTAAGGCAGAGATCTCCTACTTGCTTCATCATTATACCTCACCTCATTTGAATTCGGCTTTTGCCTTGACACTAGTATGACTGCATTGAATGATTCACACAAATTATTTAGCAACATGTCACACTTTGGATAGGTATCAAAGTGGGACTTGCTCCATTGAGTTGCATGCTTCTTCACTAGCCATTTGTAGGCCTCTTCATCTAGCTTCTTAACCTCTTTCATTGCCTTTTTAAAGTGTGGAACCGTTGTTGTTTTGGCAACTGCCCTTGAAAAAATTCCCATAGTTTATGTACAAATGCCTCACACAGAATTTGTGGTGGCATCTGGGGAGAACCTTTTGAAATGCTGGAATTAGCCCTTTTTTCTTGTCACTGATAAATGTCCACCCATTTTGGTTTTCTATACCCACATCATCAGCTAACAGTTGTAAGAACCAAATCCAAGCTGCCTTATTTTGCATTTCCACCACTGCATAAGCAATAACCCATGTCTCATCCTTTAGATCAATGCCAGCAGCACATAGCAACTGCCCTCCATGTAAAACCTTTAAGTGGCACCCATCTAAACCTATCAAAGGTCTACATCTTACCTTAAAGCCTTCTTTGCATGCCCCTAAGCAAACATATATCCTCTGAAACCTTCCTTCATCCAACTTCAACTTCACAGTGTTAGTCCTTCTTACTTCCTTAGCAAAATCCCACAATTTCATATATTGCTCTGCATGTTTCCCTTCAATAATCTTGAAAGCTTTATTAAATGCCCTATAAGCCTTCCTATTTGTACAACCATGATTCCACTCGGATTCCACAGTGGATAAAAAGGATTCAACCTGCCATGTGGGATTGAGCTTTATCCGATCTAAGTACAAATCTGTGAGTAAAGAAGCAGTCATATTCTTATTTTCCCAAGTCCTCCCATAGGTGTGGTCATCAAGGATTGTCTTGATTTGGATGCTGTTTGATCCATACATCTTGCTAGCAGAACACATCTAAGGGCAGTCATTTACACATTTGGCAATAATCTTCAACTTCTCATTTCGATGAAAATGAATTTCCCCATATCCATTCACCAAGGAATACATCATCACGGCTCTCTTAAATTGCACATTGTCTTTGAAAATAAGTCCTAGAGTAAATTTTGGATTCTTCATGTTCGTTTTCTCATTAAACTCTGGATAATGCTCTGTTTTTTTTTTGCCTCCTTCATCATCTTCAGAATGTACACTTTCTAGATCATCAGAATTATAATCTGGATCATGAACCAAATTCACCTCCCCATCTCCAGCTTCTTCAACCTCTTCTTGTCCTTCCTCTTGTTGTCTCTCCCTTTCTCCTTCATTGACTTGCTCTTCTTCTTCTTCATTGTTCTTCTTAGTTTGCCTTTTTTCCTTTTCTGAGATTGTCTTCGTGTTCTTTGCTCATATTGCACCTCATGTGCTTCCTAAATCACATCATACTTAGCAAAATTTAGGTTATCTTCATCACTCTCATAATCACTCTCTACAAAGTCACTGTCTTCTTCAGGATCTTGTTCATCACTTCTTTCTTGGTCTCCTTCAAATTTAAGAGGTACATCAAAGAAGGTATCACTTTGTTCCCTTTCACCTTGTTCACCAACTTGTACATCTTCATCCTCAACTTGTTCATCAACTTATACACCTTGTCCTCCAACTTGTTCACCAACTTGTACACCTTGCTCACCAACTTGTTCAACAACTTGTACATCTTCAATCTCAGCTACACTTGTACCTGCCACCTTCTTTTGGTGAAAACCATCATCTAAGCACATAACTGTCACCTCTTCTTCAACAGACACCCCTTTATTATCGAAGGGTCCTTCAATAGCTAACAACCCCTTTCAACCACTGTGCTTGGACCAGTGTACACCATAGACTCCATAAAATGTTGTTCCTTGGTAAGGGCTTCTTCTATAGACAATTCTTAAATGTACATGTCTATTAGCCGAGCCTTTGGAACAAAGTTGCACATCTTTAGCATCACTTTGAATGGGCTTCAAACCATTACTAATGTCCATGTTGGGAATCTTGTAGTAGTAGTTCATGAACATGTCACTATATCCTAGAGCTTCCACCCTATCATCTATCTCAGGGAGTGACATTAAGTCCTTATCGCAATAATCAATATAATCAACTTTCCCCCAATGGTAGTATTCATGATCGAGCTCTCCACCTTGATGCAACCGAATTGAAAATAGTTGTGGATAACCTGAAATTCATAACCAAAAAAAATAAAATAAAAAGAGTTAAAACCCTAGGACCACAGCCCACCCGAAATTTAAACAAAGCAAAGTCCAAAGCACATCACAGAGAAAAGACCTAAGCCATAAGCCCTGACCCCTGATCCCTAACCGTTAACCCCTAAGCCCTAAATCTTAAGCCCTAAGCCCTAAGCCCCCTAACCCCTAAGCCCTAAACCTTAAACCCTAAAGCCCTAACCCCTAACCCCTAAACCCTAAATCTTAAAGCCCTAACCCCTAACCCCTAAGCCCTAAACCCTAAACCCTAAAGCTCTAACCCCTAAGCCCCAACCCCTAGGCCCTCCTAAGCCCAAACTCCTAAGCCTTAACCCCTAACCCTTAACACCTAAACCCTAAGCCTTAAACCCTAAACCCTAAAGCCCTAACCCCTAAGCCTTCATAAGCCCAAACCCTTAAGCCCTAAGCCTTCCCAAACCCTAAGCTTTAAGCCCTAACTCCTAGGCCCTAAGCCCTCCTAAGCCTTAAGCCCTAAGCCCAAATAAAACACTACATCTTCTTCACCAACAAAAAAAACACCAAAAGGACCTTCGTTAGTGCAGACAACCAACCTTAGGACCACACCTAACCACAAGAGGACCTAAAATGACCCCATTATCTAACAAATCAGTAAGCATTTTGAATAAATTTGAATTTGAAAACAACCCACCCATCTCCAACAAACAAAATACCAAAAAGACCATTCATTATTCCACTTGGCAGAATAAACAAAATAAAAGCACCCAAATTTGAACTTTTGTTTGTTAAACACTTATCCAAAGGACCCCTATGACGACTAGCACTCTTATCTTTTCCCTGACAACAAAATACAAAGCACCTACCAGATCCCTGGACTAACAACACCTAAACAACCTTTTTCTCGACAAGAATAAACAAAGCACCCACATAACCCCCATTTTACACCATATCAGTAAGCATTTCCAATAAACAATCAATGAAACCCATAGATCGCCAACAAAGATTTTGGAATCAACAAACCCAGAATAACGGGAATAAAAAAAGGGAACCAGCGAAGCACAAAACGAACTGAAATTTGTACTTACAGTAGGTAGGCGTCGTTTGCTTGGGATTCTCATGCACATTCCGCCCCATTTCGTTTCCTTTGAAATACTGTCAAATCCTTCGAAAAGCAAAAGAACTTAGGGTTTTCAACAAAAACGAACAAAAGGAAGGTATGCGACGACAAGCCCTAAACAAACGAATTTCGCTGAATGAACTAATGATCGCGATTTGGGGCGGGTGATATGAAATTAGGGTTAGGGTTCTTTGATTTGGGAACTAGAATGATGAAATGGAATGGAATTGCACAGTTGGGGCTTTAAGCTTCAAATCGAATTGCACGGTTCACGAGGGAAAAAAAATTATTTTGTTATTTAATTTTTTTTAATATACACGTGTCATGCTATTAGACGATCCACGTGTATCAGGAACCAACATGGAAGTTCATATGTGGAGAGGATGGGACCCAGCATAAGCCACGTCAACATATAACGGAGGAATTGATAGATAATGTAACGGAGGTAGAACATTGCAACAAATTCGTAAACAAGGTATGACATTGAAACTTTTTAAAGATGAGGTATGAAACTGTTCATTACCAATAGTTGAGGTAGTTCTGTGTAATGTACCCTTCTAGTTATTTCTCATAAATTAGAAAGAAATTACAAGAATATAAGGCTTGATGATAACTTCAAATTTTTTATATTTAAAAATAAAAAATATACTTGTGATTCGTGCATAATGACTTTTTGAAATACAAATAACATCTCTCTAAATAAAAATCAATCCTCTATGAAAATTTAGTTCTCATTACATCCATAACAAATTCCTTTCATAGAAATAAAATGGATAATTGATAAAGAACAATCCCTACTTAAGTGTGGCAGTAAGCTGATGTCTTACCAGAGAAAGAAGGTGAGACTCCACTGTAGTTTGACCAAAATAAAAAGAAAAATACCCTCGAAGATATATGATGAAAAAAAATGTGTATGCCAGCAAGGTAAATGTTGATGTTTGAGCCCTACTGAATGAGTTGAAACCGGATGCTGAGCCAGGTGAGTCTATTGCATTCCACGTCCAATCTTTTATTTGTGGATGTAAATTTCCGCCGTCTTCTCATTTGACGAAAATGTACCTGCAAAATAATAATACCTAAGATTAATGTCAAAAGCCTCATGCGCCCACGATGAATAGGGGGCCTTTAGCCAAAGAATCTCCGATGCCACAGTTAGAATTCGGAAAACAATGTGTTTAGGAGTTCGTGGGTAGCAAATGACTTAGCTTTTTAGTGAGATAATACGGCTATTTTAAGAGGAATGGCCGGCCCTATTTGGAGAATAGTGGCTGGCCATATATGGTGAAATTGTGTGAATAGTTGCAAGATATTAACATGGCAATCAATCATAAATTAAATAGGAAAATTGGGAGTTACTTTTTTGAATAAGGATTTGATAAGGAGTGATTTGAATAAATGCCATTTTGATCACCTTTGACTCTTCCTTAATTGAGCCATTATTGTTCACTGCATGCGCATGAGAATCTCAGTTCGCTTTGAAGGTAATTGTGTCATTTTTACCCCAAAGTCCATGTGTCACCTCCATAATTTTCTTGATTATTTTTTGCTCCACAAATGCCCCCACACCTGTTGGGCTGCTTGCAGGAAAAGGCAGCAGGTGTAGAGATCTTCCTTTGCTTTAGGAAACATAAGATTGTTTCCTATTTTGATGTAGATTTCCACAGTAATTGGAAATTAGTTCATTCTAGGAAAGGAAAATAAATCATTTCCAAAGTCTATATAAGTCTACCTTAAGTAGATGATTAAATCAACTTCAGAGAGCAATTTATTCTACCCTACAAGATACAGAAAGCTAGAGGATATTTGTTCCCCCTCCCCTAACAATCTTCTACACTTGCCCATGCAAAGGACCGTCTTTCGTTGCTTTCTTCGTATTCACGCCGCACCAAGGTAAGAAAAAAAATAATTTTACTTGTCTTCTTAATTTTTGGGAGCCTCGAGGCTTGAAATTTGGCTTAACGGGGGTCGAGGATGTGTGAAAAAATGGCTAGAGAGGCCACGCCATAATTGCTGCCGTGGGTGGCTGTTGTTGTCTTGGTGTGGCGGCGGCTGGCTGGGTCAGGTGCAGCTCGGCTTGGGCTAAGCTGATTGGAGCGCTAAGGCGTCGGGCTAAGCCTGTTATAGGCCAAGCGTGTGAGTGCAGCGGGCTAGACTTTGGGCTTGGCTTGCTTTGATGATGTCAAAGAGGCGTGGGCCTCCTATTTTGTTGGGCTTAGGGCCGTATTAAGAGAGATAGATGAAAGAGAGACATGTGGACCCTTAGACTTGGCCTGTGCAAATGAAAGACTAAGGAAGGCACAGGGGTAGCACCTCTTTTCGTTGACTTGGGCCTAGAGAAGAGATGAACCAGGCTGTGGGGTTTGACGTGGTTGCTGGGCTCATGCGATCTTAGGTCGTGGAGCATGGTGCATTGTTGCCTTTTTTTTAACCGTCTAATGACCCTTCCTTGTATGTTCGTAGAATTTCTTCGAGTATGTCTTCTTCAAGCCACAAAAGTGACGATGGTGTGCTGCCGTTGTATCACCAAGGCAGGTCTTTGAGTAAAGTGGGATATTTCAAGGCTGCTCACTTCAAAATTAGCTTTGATAACTCGTTCAGAGATTTCCTAGAAACATATAGGCACGCCATTCCATTTGGGGTGCATGTGAAGCATATCTAGGAGGGTAGCAGCCGTGAACCATGTAGTGGGGCTCGGAGAGCCATCAAGTTTCACCCCTACTACTTCATGTTGGGATTTACTTTTCGCATGCCGCATTTTTTTCCAAGAAGTGCTTTGCTCCATGAAGTGTGCCTCTCACTCAATGTTCTCTGAATGCGGTCTGTATGATAGCAGGATTCCTCAATCTAGGCCAATTCTTTGACTTGGATTTGACCGTCAACGAATTTTGGTATTTCTTTGTAGGGCCGGCCTTGAGAATTTGGGGGCCCTAAGCGAGTCTTCAAAGTGGGGTCCTAAAGTTCTCAGACTTCCGACTCTTTGTATATTGGTATGTAGTAAAAATAATTCGCGAATTACATAAAAAGTCTATTTCTTCATCGAATATCATTAAAAATTAATATCAAAAGAAAAAAGATATACTAACATTACTTAATATTACATGTCACATGCCTTTAGACGCAAATGCACTAAGTGTAAAAAACAATAAAACATGATTGACGAATATCTTTGTTTACTACCCTGAAGTTTCATAGTTTTCAACATTTGGTACATGAAATTTTTTTCATCCCAGAGTCACACCTGAAGTCTTAATTTGGGATAGTTTCGTACATCTGTTAAGTTTTCCGTTAGAACTTCTATTAAGTGATGACGTGGTGTTTACGTGGACAATAACTAAGCACCACGTGTTAATATAAGCCCATATAAATATTAAAAAATTTGAAAAAAAAAAACCGTTTCTGGGCTCCCTCTCCCTAAACATCATTTCTCCTTTGCAGACCCTCTCCCTAAACATCCTAGCCATGTACGAACTCCATTTTGCCGTGTTCATGTCCGGCGCTATCCTCAACAACATCAACACCTGCACCATCTCCATACTTATGCGTCACAGCGAAGCCATTTCTCTCTTCCCGCCGAACACCCCATCCCCTCGACTCGTCCTCATCACCGAAAATTTGAGCGCGCCGTCACGCGCAACACCACTTAATCACTTCCTGTGCACATACGAGGACCTTGTCGATAGAAGCGACGAGGAGTTCGAGTGGGTCCTGCCGTTGAACGAGTAGGATCCGATGACTGCCACATTGTCAGGAGTCGTTCACCGTTACAGAGAACGACACAGCAGCAGTTGAGGGTCTTGACGTCCCCAATCCTATTAAAGACGAGGATGAGGATGAAGTCTGGGAGGCGATCGAAGAGGTCATCGTCAATGGAAGAGTAGGGTTTCAGACAACAACGACGAATTCCTCCAATCAGCACTCCTACTCTGTTGGCCCCTTTAATTACATCGTAGACGAGGAGGCGTCCGAAGTGACGCTGAGCAATGCTGAGTGAGAAGGTGCGGGTTGTAGAAGGATGAAGGAAGGGAGGGGGTTGAGGGAGGTAGAAGACGGGTTAGGGTTTTTTTTTATTTTTTTATTTTTTTTATTAAATATTTAAGTGGACCCATATTGATATGTGGCGCTCAGTTATTATCCACGTAGGCACCATGTCATCAGTTAACAGAAGTTCTAATGGAAAACTTAACGGATGTATGAAACTGTCCCAAAATTAAGACTTAAGGTATGACTTTGGGATGAAAAAAACTTCATGTATCAAAAGTTGAAAACCATGAAACTTTAGGGTAGTAAACAGAGATTAACCCATAATTCAACAACGCCAAGTGGTTCTCTTGTGTTCTTTATAAAATCAACACACACTAGCGAATCAAAGTTTAGAATAACCTAGTTTAACAATAAATTATTGAAAAAGAAAATATAAATTCAAAGTTATGGTTACTGCAAATTACAATCTTTAGGACCAAGTGATAGAAAGACTGGGAAGTTGAAAGAAAAAGGATTACAAAACTATGATTGTTTTGGTTTTTGTTATTTTCAAAAGCGAAAGAAAATAAAAAGGCATTCAGACAGTTGAGGCCATTAATTTCACTAGCCTCTTGTCACACGCGTAGGCGTGTGACAAGTGGCCTTTTTATGTTTTTTATTTAAGAACAATTTATGTTTAATTTCATAGATTTGAATTTTTTTTTACAATTCTTGTAATTTTAAAAATTTTACAGGGCAATTTATGTTTAATTTCCTAGATTTGAAAAAAGCAAAAACTAATGCCTACAAGGTGTTTCAAACTGCCCACCGCAATGAAAACATAGTGGAACCGTTTCCACTGCACCAACGAAATAATTATGATGTTTCTTATGTTTTCTTTATTTATATTTAATATACAAGATGTATAAAAAATTTAGAACCCCGCCCCCCCCTGATAGGAGCATATTCATGCGACTTAATTAGGTTGTTCTCGTGCATTTATGTTGTGTTTACTTAGTTATTTTAGTGTTTAAGGCCACTTTTGTGTATTTTCAGATTATAAGGCCAAAGTGCGCAAGAAGATGCAAATTGGAGTCTTTTGGAGCGAAAGAGGAATGAATGAGTTGAAGATTTGAAGAAACGACGAATTCTTACTCCAACGATGAATTCTTACCAAAATGAGGAATCCTACTCAAACAAGGATTCCTACTTGAAGTAGGAAAGTTAACCCTAGGTTTCCCGTTTTGGTAACCTTTCCTAAACTTAAACGCCCGTATTTTCTAGCCACTTTGAAGGCCTTGTAGGCACTTTAGGACACAAAACAAAGGCCCTAGGCCACTTTAAACCATTGCCGTGTCCTTGTATCTTCCCCCCTTCCCTTGCCGTGCAAGGGAGGGCAATTTTGTCCCTTTTATGCACAAAACCCTAACCCTAAACCCTAGCCGACCTAATTCATTGCATGCATTCATATTTTTAAACCATTCAGCCACCATATTCCTATTATTCTAATCAGCCGCAACTTTTGATGCCATTCCTCATTCACCCTAAATTACAACATTCAGTCATTGTAGCCAATTCCCTTTCTAAGCCGTGTCCCCCATTTATCATAAACCCTAAGAAACCAAACAAAGATCTCAGCCGCACTCTGGTTTAAGCTCCCATTCATTCACCCTAATAACCTTAGTTCCACAAATCAGCCACTAACTCCTACACCTTTGCCGTGCATTCCATCATATTTCACCCTAATTTCAACCTAGCCGCTGACATGGCATTCCCTTTTCATTATTGAAATCATCAGCCGCAACCGATAGCCATCATTCTCTCCCATATTATCCCATCAGCCGTGCATCCACCATTCCATTCCAGCCACTCCCAAAAGCCGTGACTCCCCTCAAAATTCTCCCATATTCTTCCAACAGCCGCAGCACCATAGCCCATAATTCTTAACAGCCGCAGCCTTCCTCCACCCTTCCAGCCACCATACCAACCTTCCTCCATCACTCCACCACCTTGCCGCACCACCACACTTCCCTAAACCCATCCCTAAACCAGAAAATCACCCAAAAACACAATAAACCTTCTCTGCCGCAGCAAGGAGAAGAGGAAAGAGGAGCTTCGACGCGCAGAAATTCAAGTGGATTCGTTGTGCGTTCTAGGTGTAATCAATCCTTTGTGCTTTATGTTTAAATTCAATTGTATTTCTCTTTTTGTGAACATGAGAGGCTAAATCCCTAATTAGCTAGGGGGTGATTCGAAACCATGTTTATGCTTGCAATATGAATTGATTACTTTTGGTTGGAATTTCATGAATGGTGAATTCAATTTGTTTAACTGCTTGATCGATAACTTATTTATGTATGTTGATTGAGAGTGCACGCTTAATTTTCATGCATGAATATGACGCTAGAATATAAGTGAATTTCACCTAATAGTTATGAACTTATAGTCACAAGTAGTGGAGGTTGCTTATAAACAATCACGTTAAATGAATTCTTGGCACTAGTTTCATGCTCATCATAGTAACGAATGCCTCGTCGACACTTATAGTTTTCATGATGCTTAATGATCTTTGATTGTATCTTTATTGTGCTTTTCACGTAAAGGACTTTTGGAGAATGTTTTGAATTGCGTTGCGCTAACCCATCCAATTCATTAACTTAAGGAAAACTTGACGGTTAATTTAAGCGGACCTAATTAACCCGGGGTGTTGAGTTTCATAATTCATCGAAAGACCAACCGAAAATCATCTTGTATGCAAGAGTGACATGTGTGGAGAAGAACCTTCTAGCTAGCATTCCATCCATATTTTCATCACATTTGTATTTACATTCTGCCCTTAATTACAATCTGTGCATTTTATTTAATTTCGTTAAAACCTCAATCCCCCTTTACTTTAGTGTCCAATTTAGTTAGAAAGTGTCTTAGTTTGTGTTTATAAATGTTTTGCATTCTCTGAGTCTTTTGATTTGTTTTAGTGTTTTATTGTTTAGTTTGCATTCTTTGAGTCCAGTTTAGTGTTTTTAACGTTTGTTTTACGTTTTTGAGTAAGTTTCCAAGTGATTTAGTAATCCCTCCTAATCCCCGGTCTAGAACGATCCCTACTTGCATCTTTATTACAATTGTCAAAAGAGGGTTTTAATTTGTGTGCTTAATTAGTTCGCATCACCCCCCCCACGCGGAACTTAAGGGCCTAGGCGACCGCCTATCTCGGCTACCCTCAGGGCCAACCCTGCTTCTTTGACATAGGCTATATTGATGGAGTTGGGCAGTTGTGATCCCGCCATAGGATCTTCGATCATTCAAGCAAAGCAGATTATGACTGGGCCAAGGAGACTTTGGACATAAGTAGAGAGTGTGAGTTTGATTCTTCACCCGAACTATGCGTTCCGACGATTTTCATTACCAGTAAGTAAACTGCTTAGTCTTTAGGCTGCTTTGTGCTTTTGTTGAGCTGCTATCTGATTTGTTGATCGTCCTCCTCTGCTTATATAGATTCAAAATTCAGTTCAACTCCCAACACTTCTCTAGATATGAAGAAGGTGCATGTTACTTTAGGTATCTCTGTTGAGTCTCGTGAATGGCATTGGTTGCTTAGTCATCTTTGCTAGGAGAAAGGTGGGCTGCCCCTGAAAGATGAGATAAAATGGATCAAGGCGGAGGCATTAGCTTGTCTGATCGCTATGATGGAGCTTGCTATGAATGAAGGTGGAAAAACAGATCTTCCTCGCCTGCTCAAGAGATATTCGTTGAGAAAAAACCGAAGGCTTTCTCAGCTGCTTGTGAAGGTCCACCTGCTGCCTATAAGCTTGTGATTGACTTGACTTTTTCCAAGGGGAAGAAAGATGAGGCCGTTAGATCTGAGCTGGTGACATTTACCATGCAGAAGGTAGCTAGTACAATTGATGATAGGATTGCTCAGCGTAGAGGTTCTGTCGTGGACCCAGTGCCTAAATCTATGCCAAGACATCCGTTGAGAGCTAAATCTAGTTCACATTCGGAGAGGCTTGCTACAATGAAGAGCGATAAGGTGAACTCCGCTACTAAAGTGACGCCAAGGCCTATTCCTCTTGTTGCTGAGATTGGTTTGCCTTTGCAAAGCATACAACCCAATATAGAATGTTCTGCTTGCTATGATGTACAAAACGGCGATTCTGGCAGCCGAGTCTATGCTCCTTGACCAAGAGGATACCAAGGCTGCCAAGAAGGTGGCAAAAACTATGGCAGCTGAAGCTTATTCTTCTGCTTAGAAGATCAAGAGGTTAGAGTCTAAGCTTGTCACTTTGAAGGGGTTTAATATCTATGCCTTCATTTCTCTACAGCTTGAGACCGCTCGCCAGGAAATTGTTGATTTGAAGGCTAGGCTTGACGCGATCCAAGTTAAGTATGAAAGTGCAGAGAAGGAGATTGGATGTTACATACCTCAAATTTAAGATCTTGAGCGTGCCATTTCTGAGCTTTGTTCTCTTGTTTACACAAAGGATGAAGAGTTGATTGCAGCTTATAACCAAGTGATCCATTTTAAGAAGGTCATCGATAAACTTGAACCCCAAGTGTTAGAACTCCAAGGTGCACTAAAGATCAATGAAAATCTGAAGAAGGAAGTGGATGAGCTGCAACACGTCCGTGTTGGTTTGCTTGAGGATAACGAGCAACTGAAGGGTAAGAAGGCTGGGCTCGAGGTTTCGCTTATTCAAAGTCAGGCCAATTTCTACAAGCTGGGTTATATAGATCATCTTTTTGGTAGGCCATTTGAATTTGAATTTGTTGCGAAAGACTTCAAGACCTTCTCTATTTCTCCAGAAGACTTGCTTGCCTTTACTTTTGAGGCTTTCATTGGTGAAGTAGTCAGAGAAGTTGGTGCCTTGGCTGGGGCAGCCGGGGGTGAAGCGCTGAATGATGCCATTGCTGAGAGCGTCACAGCTGTTGAAGGTGTGGTGACCGAGTAGTCGTGGGATGTCTAAGCTGCTGAAGAGTAGTATTCTAGGTAGCCTTTAGGATTTTCTTTGTTTTCCATGTTGATTTTTGCTTTGCTTAAACTCATACAGCCTTTGCCATTTGTTTATCAATTTTGCAAGAAAATTTAATAAACTTGCTTTCTTTGTTTTTCTTCATCTACGTCATTTTTGTTTACACCCAACCTTTGACCTTCAAACTAGCGGCAGACGTGCTGCTTTTCTATAAGCAGACAAGCCCACGTAGCCTATGCATCCGTAGGTGTTGGTGTAGAACTTTTGCAAAGTTGTTAGCCATAGGGTCGACAACCAGATGCCTTACTTACTAAAACAGATGAGTCCGTGTGACCACTTCGATGTTAACCTTAGCTTTCTTCAATCCTTTGAGTTGTGTGGCTTGCATCATAACATACTAAAAATTTTTGGGTCATGACATTCACTAACATTTCGTATCAAAAGTACACAGCTGTATGGAATTTTGTAAGCAAAGGTCCAAGAAAACTTCTTGCTCTTTATGTAGCCAATTTCGTGGGTTGTGTAGCAAGTATCATAACACTTAAGGAATTAATGTAGATATAAACCATCATTCCGCGTGTGGCAGAGGTAAAGCTTATCAACTACATAGCATGTCGGCAGTGGATAGAGCTTTGTATATGCACGCTAACTGTTTAACCTTTCACAAATATATGTTGTCTTACTACTTGAAGGGCAAGCCATAGGTAGTCTTCTGGGAACTGTAGACTACCTTAGTGCACTTAGTAGTAACTTTAGGGTTCCAGGCCAACTGTCCATAGGGTGTACTGCGTAATGTGCCTTCTCTGTCTCTAAGGCCCGGTTTCTCATGGATTAGGCCAAGAGACCAAAAATCCTTCAGTTAGCTAAACCTTGAAAAAGACCATTATGACTATTTCTTGGAATCATAGTGCAAGCCATCGTGCACCTAGTTACACCAGGGCAACCTGACTTATCCATATCTGGATATTTGGAGTGCATAGTTTATCATTATGCATCAGAGAGCAAACCTATATGGGTGTTGGGGAATTGGTTTACCTTCTCGTACTGGAGAGCATGGTTGGTCCCTAATAGTGTGCAATTCCTGCGATAAGTCCTTAAGAATGGCTTAATCTTCTTTTGAAGTGCAGGAGTGATAAGTTATTGTAAGCATGCAGCCAAGCCAAGTTGTAAAATTACTTCTGAATTCGTCATTGAAGAATAAGTGAAATGAACAAAAACTTAATTGTAAAGTAGGAACTACGTAACAACTGGATAGTCATTGGCTTGAGAGGTGGTGCTCGTCGAGCTCCTTGAGTCTTTGGGCTTTGATGTAGCAGAAGGTCATGCATGGTACTTCCTCATATTTTAGGCATTCCACTACTTTTTGATCTCTTTGTCATTCATGGTGGTGAGGGTGTAACTACCCTTGCTGCTTACTCTGCTAATCTTGTACGAACCTTCCCAGATGAGATCCATCTTTTTGGAGCCTTCTCTATGAGTAGTCATGAAAGCTTTTCTTAAGACTCGATCTTTAGGCTAGAATTGCTAGATCTTGGCCTTTTTGTTATAGCTAAAGAAGAATTGATGCTGGTAGGCTGCGATATAGGTGATGACATTCTCACATTTCTCCTCTGCCAGATCTAAGTTTGTGGCCATCTATTTTCTGCTTTGCTCGATGCTGGGCAGTAAAGTGTTGATACTTGGCACAATGAGATTGGGAGAAATGATTGCTTCTGAACCAAATGCCAAAGAGGAGTCTCACCGATTGCTCGTCATTTGGTTGTGCAATACACTCATAGACATCTGAGAAGTTCATCTGGCCATTTTCCCTTCTTGTTGAAGAAGGATTTCTTAAAGCAGTTAAGAATCATCTTGTTGGATGCTTCGGTCTGCTTATTGCCTTAGGGATACCTCGGCGTGGACATGTGTTGCTTAATGTTGTATTTCTGGAAGAACTTTGACAAATCTTTGCTTATGAATTGCGGGCCGTTGTCTGTGACGATGGATTGAGGGATGCCAAATCAACAAATGATGTTCTTCCATATGAAGTGCTCTATGTCTGTCTGAGCTGTGGTTGTTATGGGCTCTGCTTCCACCCACTTGGTGAAGTAGTCAGTTGCCACGATCATTATACCTCTACGTTTAATAGCAGGTGGCATTAGCCCTACCAAGTCAATTGCTCACTGCATGAGCAGCCAATGACTTATATGTGGGTGTAGCTCGTTGGCAGGCAGTGCTGATATCGGCTTGTAACGTTGGTAGCAGTCGCACTTTTGTATTAACTTCTTAGTATCTTGATGCATAGTAGGCCAGTAATAGCCTGCGTTAAGAGCCTTCTGTGCTAAAGATTGACCTCCAAAGTGATTTACACAAATGCCTTCGTGGATCGAGCTTAGAACCTTTAGGTTATTGGGAGGCGCTAGGCAGCAGAGATGTGGTCCAGTGTAGGATATTCGGGTGAGAATGCCATTCCACATGTAGTTGTATACTGCCTTCGTTTGGAACTTTCTAGATTCCAATCTTTCCATGGGGAGTGTGCTATTGATCAGGTAGTAATCTTGCCAGTTTGGAGTTGTACTAACCTGTGACACCTCGGCTGCTGGCTCTGCCTCTATGCTTGGCTTATCTAGATATTCCATTGAAATAAAGCATTTTAGTTGATGGTCGAGGGAAGAGCCTAGGCGGGCTAACGCGTCCTCGTGGGCGTTATCTGGCCGCAGAACTTGAGTGAGGGTGTAAGTCTGAAATGCCTCAAGTTGCTTTCATACCTTCTCTATGTATTGCGCCATCTTCGGATGTTTTGCCGTGTACTCCCTAATAGTATAACTGGTGATTAGTTGGGAATCATAATGAATTGCAAGTTTTTTCACCGCTAAGTTTTTTGCCATTTGGAGGCCTGCTAGTATGGCTTCATACTCTGCTTCATTGTTGGTTTCTTTGAAGCCTAGAGTGATTGCCTGCTTGAGCATCGAATCGTCTGGGGTGACAAAGACCATGCCTGCACCCGAGCCCTTGTAGTTGGATACGTCGTAGAAGTGCAAATACTAAAAGTCTCCATCAAGTGAAGTAGGTGTGGCTAGGGCATGCTTGGTTGCCTTCAGACGTTGTTGGATCGCTCTGTCGCGTCGCCTAGGCTAGGCTTGAATTATGCTATGAACTCCACTAAGGCTTGGGCTTAATTATCGTCGTGCGAGGTCAGAAAACTAAGCCGCATTGGCCAAGTTCCAACACCCATTTCATTACTCGTTGAGAAGCATCTGGACCATGTAAGATTGATCGTAGAGGATTTTAAGTCATAACGATGACTGTATGAGCTTGAAAATATGGTATGAGCTTCCAAGCAGCAATAACTAGTAGGGGTGGGCAAACGGGTAGAGGAACCGTGGGTAGGGGCGGGTAGTGTAGGTTTAGGGCGGGTACGGGCTGGGTCCTTTTTTTTTTGGGAACAAACGGGGCGGGGCGGGCCGATTCCTAAACTTAGAAAAATGGGGCCCCGGACCGGCCCGTTTCATATTATAATCAACGGTCGAGATTGAATGATAACCTATCATTCAATCTGAACCGTTAATTTGTAACCTAGGTTTCCAAATCAGTTTCAGACTTCAGTGTTCAGTCTCAATCTCTCCAACACTCCAACCCTCTCTCAAATTCGCGGCGCTGCTCCTCCGTCCACCTTCTCCGACACGACTTCGGCCAGCCACAAGCAAGCCACACACACAGACAAGCACACGCACCCTGCTACTCATTCTCTCACTCCCATGCCCCACCTCTCCACCGTCACTCCCTCGAGCCTCGACTCCCTCAATGGCTATTGTCTAGTAGTGCCTACCATCGGCGTCGAGTTCGCCACCAAGACTTTCTGGGGTGGGAAAGTCAAACTTGCTTTCCAGGTTCACCAGGAACGAGTTTAATTCGGAGTCCAAGTCTACCATTGGCGTCGCCGTTGAGTTCGCCACCAAGACTTTGACCGTTAATTCCAAGCTCATCAAGGCTCATATTTGGGACAATGTTGGGCAAGAAAGGTGATATTTTTTCTCCTATTTCTTTTTGCGTCTCAGTATTCTCTATCTTTTTAGTTTTTCTGATTTGGGTTTGATTATCTAGCTGATTACTGGGAAATATTTGATATATATAATATATTAGTTTGAGTTTTGATTGAATGGTATGCTCAATAGTTAGTTTGAGTTTTGGGTTTAAGTTTTGATTGGTTTGAGTTCTGTGATCAGACAAACAATCTAGTTGGATTAGGTATGTATGCAATAAAACTACAATTCATTGTTTGTCCATATAGTTGGAAACTAGGAATATGGTAGAGATCTTCAGATGAATGAATATGTGCAGTTTTGAATCTGTGCAGTTTTTGAATACATATATATATATGTGCAGTTTTGAATCTGCACATATATATATTCTGTTGTTGGATATATATATGTGCAGTTTTGAATCTGTGCAGTTTTGATGCTGTGCAGTTTTGTGCAGTTTTTGAATCTGTGTAGAACTGCAATTTTTGCTTCTTCTATGTTGTGCAATGTGCATTTCTGTGTGGTGTGCATATATGTGTCGTGTGCTGAGCTTAGCTGTGTGTGTTTTGAAAACAGTGAACGTGTTTCCCTCATTAGTTGCTTGTCTCTTTGTATGTTAGATAGACACTGAAGTTGAAGCTCCAGATCACGTTTAGCAGTAGGATTTGTCGAATATTTGGCATTATTGTTGTTATTATGTTTCATTGGCTCTTTTTACATTTGACTTGTCCATGCGATGTCTTATATTTTTTTTGTTGCAGGCGTCGTGATCATAATGGGGAGTCATTTTATGGACTGGAAATTCTGGATGAAAGGGTGAATATTTGCTCGTTCTATTTTAGTTTTTGTGAACCGTATAAGCAATTCTACTTTAGCACATAGCCTCATTCTGCTATTTGGTTCTACAAGCTTCTTCCTTTTCGATCGGCACTGGAACCACACCTCATTCTGCTTCAATCTTAGTATGCCCATAACCAGATTAAAAAAAAAAAAAAGTTATTGGACTCGTGGACCCATCCCGAACCGGCCTGTTTGATACGGGTCGGGTTAGGTCCGGTTCCCAAACTTAAAATCCCTCCACCCGGCCTGTTACATTTTAAAACGGGAAGGTCCGGTTCTTCCAAATTTAGGCCCGGCCCGGCCCGTGCCCAACCCTAATAACTAGCGCCAAAATTAATTTCTCAATCTTTGAATATCTGGATTCCTCATCTACAAGACCTTTAGAAGTGTAGAATACTAGCAGTTGGGCCCCCAACTTTTCTCACATGAAGGCAGAGCTCATTGCTACTTCCAAGACTTCCAAGTACATGTATAAGTCATTTGCTGCTTCCGGCTTGGATAGTAAGGAAGGTGATGTGAGATACTTCTTCAGGTTTTGGAAAGCTCATTCGTACTCATCATCCTATTTGTCTCGTTGTGCCTTCTTGATTGCTTTGAAAAAGGGCTTGCATCGATCGGTGGATCGCGAGAGGAAGCGGTTGAGCACAGCTGTTTGTCTGGTCAAGCTTTAGATCTCATTCAAGGAAGTGGGAGACTTCATCTTTAGGATTGCTTGAATCTGCTTAGGATGTGCTTCGATTCCTCGTTGAGTTACTAGGTACCTTAAGAATCTGCCTAAAGATACTTCGAATGTGTATTTGGCGGGATTGAGCTTCATCTTGTACTTTCTAAGGATGTCGAAAGTTTTCACTAAGTTGCTGATGTCGTCTGATCACTGCTTGCCCTTCACCATGATGTTGTCAACGTAAACCTCTATGGTTACTCCAATTTGCTTCTCAAACATCCTGTTTACCAGTCGTTGGTAAGTGGCTCCCGCATTCTTGAGGCCAAAAGGCTTGACCTTATAGCAGTAGGTGCCTCACTCGATCACAAACGTGGTTTTTTTCCTTGTTGAGCTCATGCACGGCTATTTGGTTGTAGCCGGAGTATGCATCCAAGAAACTGAGTAACTGGTTCCCGGAAGTTGAATATACTAGTAGATCGATTTGGGGAATTGGATAAGGATCTTTCGGGCATGCTTTGTTGAAGTCGGTGTAATCTACGAAAACCCTCCAATTGCCTTTCTCTTTCTTCATTACTAGCACGACGTTGGTAAGCCATGCTGAGTGTGCTACTTTTTCTATGAATCTGGCCTCCAATAACTTATCGATTTTCGCTTCGATGATTGCCACTCGTTCAGGTGCGAAATATGTTCTCTTTCGGATCACTGGTTTGGTAGCGTGGTCAACGTGCAGCTTGTGGTAAGCTATCTTGGTGTTGATGCTGGGCATATCGGAAGGTGACCATGCCAAGACATCACAATTTTCCTTAAGGAAACCTGTGAGTTCCTCCTTTTATTTTCGTCTCAGACATGAGCTGATTCTAGCAGTTTTCTCCGGCTTTTAAGGATCAAGAATGATGTGCTTGGCATCCTCTTCGAGTTTCCATCCCATCTCGTTCGCTGGCGTGTGAGATGTGCTCAGCGTCTTCTTCGGGTTTCCTTTAGACCTCAGTAGCCTTTACGGGGGTAAAGGTTTTTTTTTTTTTACTATTTCAGTACTTACACAGTGCATCGTTGAGATGTGGCCTGGTCAGACTTGATTTCTAAGATTCTTCCTATCGAGATACAGAATCAGATTTTTTGATACTTTGACAAAGGTTACGACGTCCAGCTTTATCAGCCAAGTCTGCTCTAGAATCCCATTGTTGGGAGACGGGTTGCTTACTATTGTGAACATCTATTTTGAGACAATTGGCATTGTTCTCACTTCAAGTGTAATTTTGCCGATGGCAGTTGAGGTGTGTCTGTTGAATCCGGTAAATACCTTCGCTCGGCATATGATTGTGTTTTCCAAGCCTATCTTCTGAATTACTGAAAGCTGAAGTAAGTTGACTGCACTTCCATTGTTAACCATCATTCTGTTAGCGATAACGTGGGTTAGTTGGACAGATACCACTAGTGCGTCATCATGTGGGAAGTTGATGCCTTCAACATCCTACTCAATGAAGCCAACGATGGTTTCAAGTTGGGTGTTAACTACTAGACCTGTGAGACTAGTAGAGCCTGCTGGATCTTCCTCTTCTTGGAGTTGTTAGTGGCCTCTAAGTAGTTGGATTCTGCGAAGATGCCATTGATCCTGATTATCTTAGTTGGTGACTATTCGTCGGCGTCTGCATTTCTTCTAGGATTTGCAGTTGGCTTGTCCAAGTATCTGTCGACCTTGCCTTCTTTCACCAGCTTCTCTTGGTATTTCTTTTAAGTGTAACACTTGATGTCGCAGAGGATTTGGTGGATCGGGACCGAGAACTTAAAGTAGCTCTTGGGCGTCGGGCCTCCTTCAGTCGGGGATCGATCTTTGCGCTTGGCCGCCTGCCAGCTTTTGTTGTTGTATTGTTTCCTGTCCTAGAATGAGCTAATGTTGATTCTTTTCGAAACTGTCAAGTGCCTTATCTACTCGTCAAGCCTTGTCCCAAAGTGTATGCTTCATTGCTAGAGCAAAAGAGTCTGCCAGAGAGTTAAATCTTCTTTCATGATCAATTCTCCAAATAACATCTAGTCTGTTGAGAGTTAATATTGGAAGGTTGCACTAGTTATCGAGTCGTTGCATCTGACTATCTTTGCCTTCTCTGCTTTGAACCTCTTCACATAGTCGCGGAACGACTCCTTAGGGTTCTTCTTGACACTGAATAAGTGGTCAGACTTCTTCTTAATCGAGCAATACGATGAATACTCCTTGATGAAAACCAATGAAAGCTTATCAAAACTCCGAATAGATTGCAGTGGCAGGGTGTAGAACCAATCTTGCACCTAGCCTTGTAAAGTGGTGGCGAATATCTTGCACATGAGAACGTCATTATTTCAATAGAGGATCATTGTGCTTCGGTAGTGCTTCAGGTGTCTCTCTAGGTCTCCATCCCATTTGAAGATGTAAAATATGGCATGCTGAACTTGCGTGGAGGCTCTGCTTACTCGATCTCGTCCGTGAATGGTGGCATGCTTATGTTGGTCATGTCCCGTTGTAACGCCTCATCAATGACCTCATTGCATTGGAAATCGTGTAATCTCTTAGTCAGGAGCCTCCATACTTCTTCCTGAATTTACCCTTGTTGGGATAGCAGAGCTCTCGGCTGCACTTGGTCGTGACCTACTAGTCTACGCTATTTTTTCATGTGTTCGGCTCGTCTATGTCGTGGCTGCGGTGTATGTGGTACGTTTCTATCAGGCGAGCGAATTTCATGCAAGCTGCCAGTTGAACTTATGTTTGATTGTATGATTGTTTCTCTCTGTCCTTCGTGTTGCCTACTCCGATGTAAGGTGAAAGATGTTTCTTGCAAGCCTAGCTGCGAATAAACACTTTGCCTAGAAGGTTGCTCATATTAATTATTAGAGTGTGGCCCCAACCGTGAATGTATACTCGTTGTGGGCCTAACCGAGAGTGCACGCTACTCTGCACGCTAAGATGAGAGTATACAATATCTCGAAGGCCCAGTCCAGAGTGTACACTGCCAGAATGCTCGGTTCGTGACTGGTTGAGTGGCTGCTTGCTGGGACGCTGTTAGAGAGGTTCATTGTCTGCCCTTGTCCAACTTCAGGACACCTCGTCTGAGGCATGCTGCATTTCGATACGTTGCAAGAGCTGATTCACCAAGGTTGTTTACTGTGCGAGGGCATTTGTTAACTCTATGACTTGTCAGGACAAATGTTATTCGCCATTCAGGTTGGAAGAGCTTAGGCGGTATACGTCTCCTTGAGTAGTGGAAGTGTAATAGACTCCGGGCGCGAGATTTAAGTTGGGATTTGTTATATCTGCAGAGAAATGGGGTGAAAATACCCCCGGTTCAATCGTCGATCTAGAAATTTGAAGCTGGGACTATTTAACTAGTCTTGGACCCGTTGAGATTGCTTGGAGGGCCATGTGCCTGGGCTACTCCGAGTGCGGTGTGCGTGAGCGTGGTGCGGCCTAAATTGCTTGGCGTTGGGTCGAGGGTGAATTGGGCTTGCACTGGGCTTAGAGCTCGACTTGGGCATGGGCCTATGTGGGCTGGAGTGGCGCTGGGCGCTATTGCCTTAAGCATGCAGCCACCTGGTTTTAGGCCTGCATCTCCTGGGCTTGCTGGGGCACAACATTTTGTGTTGCTTCGCGTTAGGCTTGCTGCCTTGTGGCGCTAGCTTGGGTCTGCTGCTACGAGGTGGCGCGGGCCTGGGCTTGCTGTTGCATGGCTGCCTGCTCACCATAAGTAGAGGGCTCGCCAAATGCTGCCATAGTGGTTGCTGTTGTGTTGGCTACCATGGTGGTACCCCATGGGGCTGGTGTTGCTCCACTAGCCATTGTGTTAAGCCTCGTGGATCGTCGTGGTAAGGCTATGCCTCGATCTCCATCGCTTGGTCCAAATCCTTGAACGTTGGAAGTTCCATTCATTGTATTTTTTGAATTTCTAGTCATTGTACTTTTCTTTTACGTTTATTCAAAGAATTTTATAAAAAGTTTCTAGGAAATGTATGAAAAATCTACAAATGAACGAGAAATGAGAAACTTTGAATGCGAGAGTCTTATGCGAGCGTGTGAATCAAACTCTCAATGAAAGTACCAATTTGTGGATACAAATTTCCGCTGTCTTCTCCTTTGACAAAAATGCACCTGCAAAATAATGACACCTAAGATTAAATCCAAAAGCCTCATGCGCCCACGATGAATGGGGGAGCTTTGGCTGAAGAATCTCCGATGCTAAAGTTAGAATTCCGAAAAGAATGCGTTTAGGAGTTTGTGGGTAGCAAATGACTTAACTTTTTAGTGGGATAATATGACTCTTTATAAGGGAGTGGCCAGCCCTATTTGGAGAATAGTGGCTAGCCATATATGGTGAAATTGTGTGAACAATTGCAAGATATTATGTGAACTAATATCTTGCAATTAATATGGCAATTAATCCTAAATTAAATAGGAAAATTGGAAGTTATCTTTTGAATAAGGATTTAATGAGGAGTGATGAGATGAATTTGAATAAATATCATTTTGATCACCTTCGACTCTTCTTTGATTGAGCAGTTATTGTTCGTTGCATGCGCATGGGAATCCCAGTGTAGCTCGAGGGTAATTTTATATTTTTATCCAAAAATCCACGTGTCACCTCCACAATTTTCTCAATTATTTTTGGCTCCACCCTATTTGGGAAGGAGACGAAGATCTGAGGGTTTGAATTTGGGGCATCGAAATTTTGGTTCCCATGTCCACCCATGCTATCCTCTTTTTCAGCATTGGGAACAGTGGTTCTCTAGTATTTGGTGCAGCCACTGGTGCCAGCGCCTTGGGTGTTTATGTTTGCGATCTCCTGGCATGTTCAGAGATAGGAATGCAAGATATTCATTTTAGGGTATGGATAATCAAGGCAAAGTTTATACCTTACTTTCTAGCATTACTCTGGGGAGACCACCTTCACATGATGGACATAATCAACATCTAATGTGATAAATCACCACTGAATGGTTTAATGATTGGGAAAGAATTTCAGGTCCGTATTCCATACGGCACGTCTTGAGTTTAATTTCTAATGCTGGTGAATTGCACGATGGTTTCCAAGAGAAGGTTGAAATGCCTCCGTGAGTCTTCCCAGCCCTTAAAAAAAGTGGACTGCCATGGCAAAGCCACAAGCTGGTCTTCTTAAAATAAATAAAAAAAAAAAAATCTAATGTGATAAAATCGTAACTTCATATGTAAACATTACTTGCCGCATCAGATAATCTATCGTTGTGGTATAAAAATGTAGTCACCCTAACATTTTTTTTAAATACAAAAAGAAAACTAATCATAAAACTATCAAATAAACAAAAATAAATAAAAAATAAAAAATGCTTTTTTAATAAAAGAGATATATTAGTCATACCACAAACTTTGCTACACAATATCATATAATCTGGTAAATTAATGATTCGATTGAACATGAATTTCTTTACGTATGCATATTCCAAGATATACACCATGAAATAATAGAGATTTTTAGGACTTAAAACTTAAGAACACCAAAGGCTAATTCGATTGGGTTATGAAAATTATTCTCTTGTACTAAACTATTTGAATGACTCGTTAGTTGCTATGAAAATACTAATTTCTAATGTTTTCTCAACCAGAGTATTGTGTTTTATCTCTATAGTGTCAAAATGGCCGAAATTTTCTGTATGGTATGGAAACATATAATGTCGTATCTACTATTGAGATATTTTCAACCCTACATTTATGATTTTCATAAAACTGGCCATATACGAATTTATCAGGTTGCAAAATTAAGATTTCATGAGCATCTGAAAAACCGCGTGACTCACCTACCAATGTAACTCGCAGTATCATGACAAGGATTTCGAAATAAGCTAATAAAACTTTCGTCAACCGTTTTCTTTCAATTATTATCTCGCCCAAATCGAACTACATCTAAAACAATGAGAGTGCCACTTAGTACCACATGTTGGAGATGTGTCCTAAAAATTAATTTTATATTATTGGAGATTATGTTACCACTCTATTTTAATTAATTAATAATAGCGCAAGATTTCATGTTTTGGCCTTATATTAGAGAAATAATATATTGTGAACAAGTCCATGAGATTTAAGGTATGGAACCAATGTCCTAAAAAGATCGGGGTAGGGAGACTTGAATTCCATTGTTACTTAGTTTTTAAACTAAGTTCCCAATTCGTTTGGAAAATCAACTAAACATTGACTATAAAAAAAAAAAAAGGCCTTAGTGTATCACATTAAGGTTAGCATGGTTTCGTTCTACACGTGTTGGATACGTGGTGAATATACAAGTGCTTTTATGTTGAACAAGTTCACTAAGTTCATTGTACACTTACTACCCAAGAAACCTAAACACATGGATATATGCTTACCACATGTCATACGTTACAAAGCTTGGGGTTGTAGTATGCAAATAGTTCTTAGAGATAAGGCATCAATGAATATCGTGTGCTTATAACTATGAACTTTAACTTCACCTCAAAACCCTCACTACTTTGCAGGGCCCATTAGTGTGTTGCTTGGGTTCATATTTATGAGTCCAAAGATATATGAATGTGCATCAAGGAATCTATTGCATTTTGGTAATTGTTCAATAGAAAGAGATATCTCTCGAAGTCATTTGAAGATCCATCTCAAAATCTCTACGTATAGTACTTGTTGATCAACTTATGTTTTTAAGTACCGCTTTTGTATGAGAGGCATCATGGTGATCGTAGATGACTACATGTGATTTGACATTATTCCATATTGCATAAGTCTTGAGATATGGATGATAAAAGAACCAAATTGCATTATAACTAGGGTCAAGGTGGAACTACAAAAGGTATAAAGATCCTTAGATAAGATCGTGTAGGTGAATACTTAGGTGCTAAATTCACAGCTTATTCAAAAGACTATGGGATCATGCCGCAATGGTCATCTCCTAGAATGCCATAGCTAAATGGCGTATCCAAAAGGAGGAATTGAACACTAATGGATATGGTTTGATCCATGATAAGCTATACTGATATGCCTCATGGGTCAAGCGCTTGAGATAGTTGCGTATCTACATAACCGAGTCTCTTCTTCAAGTGCTCCTAAAACTCTTTATACTCCCTTGTTCAAAGGAAGGAAACCATGCTTTAAACACATAAAGATGTGGGGATGTCCATCCTGTGCTAGGCAAATGGAACCGAGTGTGGGATTTATAAACCGAGCACCGAGGGGAGTTAGACAATAGGTATGAAATGTGCTGCTTTATTAGATCCCATAAGAAAACTTATTTATACCAATTCTACCATGTTGATAATCAAAAGTTGAGCATTAACAAGTATGCTCAATTCCTTAAAGATGACTTCATTATGAATAAAGGAGCAGAAAGCAAGTTTGACCTTGAAAAAGAGACAAGAGAAACTCAAGGGGAAGCTACATAGTATGCGTAGCAAGTAGAGGAAAACGTGTCCCAATCTGTTGAATTAGAATTGACACTTCCTCGTCTTACGCCATCGAACAGACCTAAGCGCAAAAAAGCCCTATTAATCCAACCTACTCATAATTCGAGCAATGGTTCCTTCTATATCCAACATCAGTTTGTGCATTAATATGTCCTGGTAGTCTCAAGGAATTCTTCTTTATATATCCATGTGGGCAAGGAATCAAAACATTCAGGAGTTGTGCAAAGCTAGTAAGACAAAGTAAATAATGAAGAAATTAATTTCAGTTTTGAAATTAATAAAAGGAAAAAGCTTGACGTATATTTTCAAGAAATGCTCAAATTTTTACCTATTTTAAACTGTTTTTGTTGCGGCAATGTTAGTCTCTGGGGTTTGAATGTTATAACTTAGTTGGGCAAGGGCAACCTCAAATTTTTGATTGATGATGTGGCAATAACATTCAACTTTTGTTTTTTTAGAGTGTCTTAGGGTCTTGAATAGAATGTAGGAGAAAAGTTGCATGATTGTAAGAATTTGATTATTGGGCGTGAGTTTATTGATAATTTTAGTTTTATTGTTAATTTCATCTTGTACTTGATGGTAATTCTACAATAGAATAAATAAGACAACTCACATATAAAGTTTAAGTTGGGTTAAAGTGAGGTTGTATGGGTTCGAAGTGAGGTCCACTTCTGATCACTGTGTTTGGAGCTGGCGGTTCAATGACAATGGACTAGTTGCAGCGATTTTTCAGCAATGACAGACAGTGGCCAGCGGTTTAGGCAGAGAGCAGCGGTCGGGATGATGGGTGCATGCAAGGGAGAAACTAAGGGCACTTGGCCTTCCTCAAATTTTGGGGAAAGTGACAGTTAAAATTGAAGGAATTGGGCATTGTAGTTGGGTCATGAATTATGCTCTATGTAAGACCACCATAGTTAGCTAACTTACAAGCTATGAAGCATCCATTTTTCAATTTGTGCTGAACCCCACTCTGACTATAGGAACATATTGAATTGGCGTTCAATTCGCTCGTCGGACAAACACAAAACAATTTAAGCTCAAAATATGGCCAAACAATTTAGTTTCCCACTTAAAAATTTGTTTATAGTTGCATTACGTTAGATGTAAGTTTGTTTTAGATGAATCAAAGCTTAAGCTTCTGAAAAAATGTTCTTCATTTCTGTTTATTTTAAAGGTTTAGTTCTAGTTGCAATGTATGACTAGGATTACAAGATCTTAATGGCATGTAGAATAACTAAAACATGTACACTGCACGTGAGGTTGTATTGAGGATGACTCATGTGGAATTCTAACGGCCATTTTTTTCCTTTTGTTCTCACACATTCAGTGTGAATTTTGTTATCGAATCCAACAATCATAGAAAAAGCAACTTCCCTTAATGTTCTCTGCTACTGTCATCTTCTTCTCCAATAGATTCATACAATATAGAATCCAAATTATAGATTAAGAAAACAACAAACACTAACATGGCATCAGAGCTTGGTTCGATTTGAATCAAGGGGCGTGAACTGTGAAGAAATTTTATGGGTTTTCAACGAAGAACTTAGTCAAATCAAAGAATGAGATGACTAGATTTGGAGCTAAGCTTCGAGCTCCGATCACTATCGGAGTTAACTATGACTTCTGGTGACAGAAGGAAGACGATTTTCAAGTCTCATAACCTTTGAAAATTTGTGGATGAAAGTTATGAATCAAAAGATAAACTTTCTAAGAAGCAAGAATTCGTTGCTCAAGATTTGATTGCTCGTGATGCAAGGGCCTTGGGGTTGATCCAATGGGCAGATTCCAACAAGATCTTTCCTGGAATTGTAAATCAAGAGATTACCAAAGTAGCTTGGGATGTCTTGAAATAGAAGTACAAGGGTGACTAATAAGTTATGGCAGTTAAACTTCAAGGTATTGATCGTAACTTTGAAGAAATGGTGAAGCATTGTTTGATTTTGACTAGATTGTTTGGATTGATTAATCAAAATGAAAATGTATGGTGAAGAATTGTCAAACAAAAATAGTTGAGAAGTCATTGATTAGTTTTACCTCAACATATGATAACATTACATCTGTGATTGAGGGAACCGAGAAGATTAGTGAGATTGATCCCATTAAGTTAGTTGCTACACTTAAGGGATATGAATAAAGTTGATGATACATGTTGAGGATAGAGATGTGACTGAGAAAGCATTCAGTAATCTCAGTATTCAGCCTAGAAATAGCTCATAGGGTAGTAATTCCAAAAATAAGAAGTTTTAGAAGAAAAAAAAAAAAAAAAAAAGAGAAAAAGGGGTTTGTGAAACTAGAAGAGAAATTTAGTGCAGTAGTGAAGTACAATGGCAATAAAATGAATTCAAAAGAAGGGTGTAAAACTTGTGGGAATCTTCACTATGGTGAATGCTGGTTCAAGGAAAAGCCAAAATGTCATTAGTGTGACAAATTTGGTCCCATTGCCAAAAATTGCATAAGTAAATTGGTTCAACAGTTTCATTATGCCAAGCACGTTAATGAGGAAACTCCAACGTTCTTTGCATGCCATTCTGAAACTATGGTTAGGAATGAGCATATATGGTTGTAGTAATCACGTTTAAGTCATTACTTATAAATGTGGACAAGACTGTCACTACTAGGATCAAAATTGGAAGGGAAAGGTACTTTAGTGATTGAGACTAAAAATCGAATAAGAAACATTAAGGAGGTAATGTTGGTACCTGGTCTAGATGAAAAGTTGTTGAGTGTGGGTCAAATGATCCAACATGATTATTTCTTGCCTGGAGTGGCAATCTTTGAGGATAGGCAACTTGAGTGTCATGTGGGAACTGTGCTGATGACAGGGAGAAGATGTTTTGCTCTTCTCACGGAGGACATGAATTGTGTTGCTAGAAAAGTTATGATTCTTCTTGGGAATAACATTGGAGAATTGGACATCTGAACTTTCAAAGGCTGGAATTACTTGGAGACAAATAAATGATGTATGGGCTACCAACATTGAAAGAAAGTGGTGGAGTTTGTGCATGATGTGCTGCAGGAAACCAACACAGGGAGGCTTTTAGTATCTCAAATCCAGAGCATTCCCTTGGTCTAGGCCGAAACTTCATTTCCCATCAAATTCTTCAGGCTCGCTATGCCTCTTGTGATCCCACAAGAGCTATTTTCGGTGGCCCAAGTAGCATACTTTTCCAACGTGACAAAAAGATGAGGTGTCCTCACCTCATGTTGGGCATGCCATATAACCTTTGGTGCTCCAAGTCAACAACATACTATAAGTTAGGAAATCATTAATTGTCCACATAACTACTGCTGGCAAAGTAAACATTTCCCTAATGGACTTTTCACACATCCGCACACCATTTTTCCATAATCTCTCAACTCATCAATCAATAGCCGCATATAAACATTAATGGAATCATCGGGTGATCATGGCCCAAGTATAAAAGGACACATGATCATTGATTCTTTCTTCATGCACTTCCAGATGGCAAGTTATAAGAAACAACGACCATCAGCCAAGTGATGTGCTCATTCAAAAAAAATTCAAAAGGATTAAAGCCATCGGTAGCAAGTCATAATCTGACATTTCTTGACTCCGTGGGAAAATCAGGCTACATTTATCAAATTCTTTCCACACTTCACCATCTGCTGAATGCCCCATTATATCATCGTTAACCCATTCATCCTTATGGCACCTCATATCACGTGTAGTGTGTGTCGACATGTACAATTTTTACGATCTTGCCTTTAGTGGAAAATAACGCCCCTGTTCGAAATCTTGTTCTTTCGATATCTCGGCTTATTGCACTTAGGACAATTGTCTAGCTTCTCGAATTAACCATGAAACAATAAACAATTGTTTGTGCATGCATGGATCTTGTCATATCCCAACCCGAGATCTTTCAACACCTTCTTTGAGCTATAATAATTTACAAAACAATTCATTAGGTTTTGGTTGAAGGAAAAATTTGATTATCCTAAGGCCTAGTTTGGTATTGTTTTTCTTTTCACCAAAAGTTGCTTCACTTTAAAGTTAAGCAGTAAAAAGTGTATAGTCAACATAAAATATCGTGGTTATTTTAAAAGCAACAGCCTCCAGACAAAAACTTTTAACAGGTGCCTGTAGGTTGCTATTTAAAGCTGCTTTAATAAAAAGCGGAGTTGAGCATTTAATGAATATGTTTAATTCATGTAATACTCTCATTAATTTTGAAAATAACATTATTTATCCTTCTAGACAACTTTTATTCTTGGAAAACAAAGTGACGACCACCGCTTACCACTACAAGCCTTAACCTCTTACATCACCGTTGCCATTACCACCACCACACTACAATTGCACCACCACCACTACAAGCACACCACAACCACAATAGCCATTACCATTGTTGCCACCACTACCACCACACCTTAAACACTATCGCTAACACTACCACCATTGTCGTTGTCGCTGCCCTACCACCATTTTTACCTCTGTAGCACAACAACTACACCCTTTATTGGCACCACTACCACTACCATTACAACCATTGCCCTCGCCACCATTATCGTTGTCATCGCCCACATTATCATGTCCACTTTTGTCATTATACACAATTATATCACTTTACATTAAACTTTACCAACATTTTTACACTACTTTTCATATTCACCACAATTTTAAAAGTGCAATTTATCATACGTTCAACTGCTTTATTTTGTAGTTGATTATTCTTAAAGCACATTAGAAGCAGTTTTCAGAAAAAGCACAGCAATCCCAAATTGGCCCTAAGTTCATTTGAGCAACATACATAGAGCATATAACAATTAAATGGCAGAAGTGTGCTTATATGCACTCAAAAACTAAGCTTTACTAAATTCAAAGCCTAGTAGTTATGAGCTAAGACTCAACTCAAACCAAAGAGAAAAGCAGTGAGAGTTCTTATATCTTTATAGATTCCTTTTTGCTTAAGCAAAGACTAATCATCCAAGAGAAAGGGCCTTCATTCCTAGCTTGTTTTCTCCATGGATTCCTTGGCTTTTGGATTTGGATGGCGGAATAAGAACTTCAATGCTTCCAAGAAGGAAACCTCTAAGCCTCCACACCAAGGAGAGGCTTGAAGAAGAAGATGAGTGGCCTAGGAAGATGATTGATACTAGAGAAAGAGAGAAAGATTGAGCTATTTTTTTGCCTTTTGAAAACCCTAATGAGGGAAAGGCTTATAACTTCACTTATATAGTCACTTACATTTGAATGTTACAATTGAAATTAGTCTAGACACTCTTCTATGGTTGGCCATGCTAAAGCCATTGAGCTTTTGGGCCTTTTGAGTTTTTCATTATTAATTTGTCATACAACTTAAGTTAATACGCTTGACAGTTCAAAGCCCAATGGTCCTTGAGGCCCAATACTTACCCAAGGTCTAAAACGAACTTATTTGTTTGGTTAATTGACATATTAATTATTCTTAGCCCTAAACAGTTAAACCATTTAATTGTCTTTACTCAACTTTGTCATTTCTTCAATCTCTACCTTACACGGTGTACCATTCATTAGGTTCTAATTAGCGAGGCAGTGGGCAATTAAAACTTTTACTAATCGATTGTGAATTGAAACTTAATTTTAATGCTCCCTTTACTGAAGATTAATGATTGCTAACCTTCAGGGCTTCCATAAGCTATAGATGACACCTAGCAGTATGTCATGGCTACTCAAAGCTAAGCAGAAGAGGTAAAGAACCTATTCAGTTTGGAATTACAATGCAATAAGGTCCTTCTCTATATCAATACTCTTGATCACATTGTTTGGTTGATAGTTTATTCATATCTACTATCCAATGTGATTACTTTGAATCTGATTTGGAACCTACTTCCTAAATCGTATTCATGTGCTATGGCCATACAATCTTAATCATACCATAGAGTATTCCTTTCAACGGTTTAAAGGTTAAATCGTTGTTATGCACTCACTTGCCTCAATGATTAGGTAGCTTGACCCCAATGATGTTGTGGACACCTTCTTAATTGGAGTGCATTTACCATAGTCAAAGATCAAGGACTTAACCACAAGACAACTAGGATGCTTCAGGTCAAACGACTACTTCACATTATCCCAACTAGATGAGTTCTCACATGAGATGAGTATGAGGACTCTTGGTTGATAACTTTTGGCAAACTCGCTTTCTGTTAAGCACCTATACACTTACCTTGCTGTCAGCACCTATACACTTACCTTGCTGTCTTTCACATCAATAACTCAAGACTAGTCACCCTCTAAAGAGAAGATATAATATGTACTAATCTATTCGGATTGTCAATGCCCAACTGACAATTCTATGATCGGGAACGTTTAGGATATGTGTATGAAAGAGAAAGGCCTCATGAATCTAACTTCTTTAGATTACATTCTCTTAATTACATATTCCTTGGACTTATCATTTAAGCTTATAACATTTAATGAGACGGCTTTAAACAATAATCATTGTCTTTATATTAAACTAGATTAGTTTAATATGTGAAATGTCCGTAAAGTATCATCTCATGATTTAAATAAACATAAACAAAACTAATAATTATCCGCCATAATATTATTCATATATATATAAAAGTTCACTAATTATGTTTATAATCTTTTATTAATTATACAATTGGTAAGAAAAAGAAAAAAAATATACCTACATTTGACTTCCTTTTCATCTTCCTTAATCAAGCGCCAATCTCTCGTCAAAGGAAAAATATACAATTTGGGATTCCATAGCTCCGAGTTCTCCGTTAAGGCATTGCTCCTTTTTAATAACAAAAAAAAAAAAAACATTTGTGATGCATATTTACAAAAACAAAACCTACATAAAAGCTCTAAACAAAGACCAATTTTCAATTTATGCATAATATTTGATAAGGTATAGCAAGTCAAGATTCAAAATACAAACTCAATTTAATAACATAATCAAAATTTAAAACACAAACTGAACATAATACAAATAATTTAAAATGTACTGCTTTCAGAATGTTGTTACTCAAAATGTTCATCCATGGTGATTGAAGCAAGAAGGAGAAGGGGAGAAGAGAAGAAGAAGGAAAGAAGGAGGAGGAGAATGAAGGGGGAAGGAATGGGGAAAAGAGAAGGCAGCGGCGCAAGGGGTTTTATTTTGTAGAATTGGTATTACTGTCGGTTAAAATCGACATCCAAATGTTTCTGTAAAAAATATAAAAAACTTATCTGACACACTTTCCTACCGCCGTTGGATATAACCGACAACAATAAGAATGGCGGGAAATATCCCGCCCAAAATTCCCTCCCAAAATTTTTTTCACGATTTAAAAAAAATAAAATAATTATTATTTGGTTTTATAAATAAATAATCCATATTTAAATAGAATACGTTTTTAAAAAATAAATAAATAAAGGGGAAAATTAATATAAGTCCAATTTTTTGAGCCAATAGTAGGAATAGTCCAATTTATTAAAATAAGTCCAATTTGTTATATTTAATTATTTAATTATCAATAGTTATCTGTTTAATGATGAGATTTATTATAAAAATCAAATTGCTTCCCAATTATCTTTACTTATTTCTTTTTATTTATCTTTTTGTTATTTCTCGTTCTTCCTCCTGCTTTAAACCCCATTTATAGATTTTATTTTTAACTTTTATAATCAATCTATATCACAAGTTAATTATATTTATCTACCTATATGACATAATCTTTTTTTATAATCAACCTGTCACAGATTAATGTGTATTGCTTGTAGGTATATTATGTTTTTTTCTACCTTTTAATTAGGTTTCATATCTCACGTATAGGTATTATATACATTCATATATTTGTTACTTGAGTTAGGGTAGAATGTTTTGCAGATAAATTTATGTTAGTATATTAGTTTTTTTGTTAAAAGATATTAAATATATTTTTTTGGAGTTGGAAAATGCATAATATTAGAAGATTTTAATTGATTTTTAATATTTTTAGAAAATATAAAATGAGTATAAAAGATATAAAAACATATAATTAGATAACTGGACTCATTCCTAAAAACACTCTATGTTTTTAGACCTGGATCTAAAGGCCCCATAAATAAATTGTTTGGTTTAATGGATAATACGTATTTAAATAAATAATAACCCATGTAAAATATGCGATAAAGAAACAAAAAGATAATTGTACAATGAAAATGTCATCACACAAACTAAATATTGTCTAATCAATACTTCAAAAATATAAATAAAAATTTAGCACAAATTACTTTTTTCACTTCAAAATTTTGGGCACAAATTTAACGGGGATATGCATTCTACGAAATTAGTTTCAACAACCAAACCGTCAAACTTGTATGTATACACTACAAGACCATATATGTAAAAAATCACAAACAAAATTAAAAAAAAAAGAAAAAAAAACATTTAGAGATTAGGTAACAGAACAAAAGTTTTCAACTATTATACAAGAAAAAAATCACAAATTAACGGTTATTTTAGCTCTGATTTTGATTATCAGATTGCACCTACACTCTTGGACCTATAAGAATGCAATGAATTCGATCTTCAATTTAAAATATTTACACTAGTGGATACCACAAAATCTTATTTTATGCTTAATGGAAGTATAACATTAACTCTAAATGTTTGTTAAATCTATCAATTTGATGGGATATGCATTCTACGAAACTAGTTTCAACGATCCAACCATCAAACATGTTTGTACACACTCCTAGATTGCATACGTAAAAAATCGCAAAAAACAAACATTCAGAGATTAGGTAACGGAACAAAAGTTTTTGACAGTTATAAACGAAAAATCACAATTTAACTGTTATTTTAGCTCTGATTTTGATGATTTTTTACAGCTACACTCCTTGACTCTATAAGAATGCAATGAATAAATTCGATCTTCAATTTAAAATATTTACACTAGTGGATACCATAAAATCTTACTTTATACTTAATGGAAGTATAACATTAACTCTTAAGTGTTTGTTTAATCCACCATTTTGATGCGATGTGCATTCTACGACAGTTTTTTCAATGATCCAACCATCAAACTTATTTGTACATACTCCAAGATCGCATACATAAAAAATTGCAAAAAACAAACATTTAGATATTAGGTAACGAAACAAAAGTTTTCGACGGTTATAAACAAAAAATCACAATTAACATTTATTTTAGCTCCGATTTTGATGTTTTTTTACAGCTACACTCTTGGACCCTATAAGAATGCAATGAATGAATTCGATATTCAATTTAAAATATTCACACTAGTGGATATTACAAAATCTTATTTTATACTTAATGGAAGTATAACATTAACTCTAAGTGTTTGTTTAATCTACCGTTTTGACGCGATACATATTCTACGAAACTTTTTTCAACAATCCAATTGTGAAACTTGTTTGTACACACTCCGAGATCGCATACGTAAAAAATTGCAAAAAAAAACATTCAGAGATTATTCATGAAAAATTGCAAAAAAAAGAAAATCACATACGTAAAAAATTGCAAAAATTTTGACCATTATAAATGAAAAATCACAATTTAACGGTTATTTTAGCTCCGATTTTGATGATTTTTTACAGTTGCAAATAAATAAAAAAAATCAAAGATTATCAAAATTATGCTTATCTAATCGTGATTATTCATTAAATTCAAGTTTTGTACATCTTCATTGTGACATCCCACATCACCCAGGGGAGTGATCCTTAAATATATATTCCCATCCCTACCTAGTACAAGGCCTTTTGGGAGCTCACTGGCTTCGGGTTCCATAGGAACTCCAAAGTTAAGCGAGAAGGGGGCCAAAGCAATCCCATGATGGGTGACCCACTGGGAAGTTGCTCGTGAGTTCCCAAAAACAAAACCGTGAGGGAATGGTAAGCCTAAAGCGGACAATATCGTGTTGCGGTGGTGGAACGGGTCCGGGAAATGATCCGCTCCGGGCCGGGATGTGAAAATTGGTATCAGAGCCTAACCCTGGCCGCGTGTGTGCTGACGAGGACGTCGGGCCCCTAAGGGGGGTGGATTGTGACATCCCACATCGCCCAGGGGAGTGATCCTTAAATGTATATTCTCATCCCTACCTAGCACGAGGCCTTTTGGGAGATCACTGGTTTCGGGTTCCGTAGGAACTCCGAAGTTAAGCGAGAAGGGGGCCAGAGCAATCCCATGATGGGTGACCCACTGGGAAGTTGCTCATGAGTTCCCAAAAACAAAACCATGAGGGAATGGTAAGTCCAAAGCGGATAATATCGTGCTGCGATGGTGGAGCGGGCCCGGGAAATGATCCGCTCCAGACCGGGATGTGACATTCATACCAATTACACTGGGAAGTTGCTCATGAGTTCCCAAAAACAAAACCGTGAGGGAATGGTAAGTCCAAAGCGGATAATATCGTGCTGCGATGGTGGAGCGGGCCCGGGAAATGATCCGCTCCAGACCGGGATGTGACATTCATACCAATTATAGCGAAAAATATATATTAATTTAACATAAACAAAAATATTTAATCACCCCAAAAAAAAAAAACATAAATAAGAATACAAAAGAAATTTATTTTACAAATATAACTGTGTCGGATAAAACCGCTAGAGTTAGTTTAAAAAATTCGAGAATAATATGATATAATCTGACACATTACTTACTCATGTCGGATATATCCGCCAGAATTGGTTAAAATTAATTAAAAACTAAATCTGACAGTAATACTTTGTTATCTGACGCTTTTTAAACATGTTGTTGGAAATATATTATCTGACAGTAATAGTGTAAAACCGCCACCACTGTCTGATACATTAAGCCAATTTTGTAGTAGTGGTCTAAGCGTCCTATTGTCGGAAGATGTTGATGTTATAATGGGCGGTTCTCCTTTATAAGTCCAATTCGAGTGTGTACCATCCTATTCCCGTACAAGTGATATTGAATTTGGTCCAATATCATTCAAACGCAGTTGTTACATTCCACGCAAAGACATCTAATACGATTCTAAGCACTGATATGGTTGCTTGTAAATTCAATAAAATGTCTCAATCCTATCTAAATATTCGTCACAACATCTATCGTTCAACTTTGTCCACCCTTTCTCTATTGTGCTTGTTTTCAGAGAATTTAGTCACCATAACAAGTTGATATTCGATTATGCGTCCCCTTATGTCTCCGGTAATGATCCTATCCCATTAGAAAGTACACTTTCTATGTTGTAGTTTGTGATTCACGCGACTATTTTCGATCATAAAAAATCCGGCAGCATCTCCCTATGGTTCCCCAAGTGCATGACGTAGATATTATAAACAAATATCTAGTATGCGCTCAAATAACATTAAGGGATACAACCAAATTTTTCACAATCGAAACTTAGCCATGTTCATTGCAAACCCTAACACATAAGAGTGCACTCTCGAAATGTCCAAACTAGACAATTCAAGAATCTATTAGATTGCAGAGACGCATGTTGTGTGTACGCACACATCCAACAGACTCTCAAACAGGTATAAGTTATTTTTATTTTATTACACGAAGTTAATCAATATAATTAATTTTGTGTAAACGGTTATGAAATTTCCAAACAAATTTCACACCACGATTTCCTAGCCTAGAGCTGCACAAATTAAAAACCTCCCACTCTCCCCACGTTCTCTCTCCCCCTCTCTCCTTCTCATTTTCTAAAAAAATGTGTTCATACGCACATAGTGTGTAGGCAAATGCTAATGTGTGTGTGCGTGTGTGTGTATATATATATATCACAATTAATTAAATTAAAATTTACTAATTGAGAGACAAGTAAATACCGTCACTTTAATTTTCTTCCAATTCAATCACAAACCTACAACAAACAAAAGTAATTAATTACACAATTAAACAAATACAAAAAACCTTAAATTAATTGGGTGATGAGGTGGGTGTGAGTGGGAGAGAGAGAGAGAGAGAGAGAGAGAGAGAGAGAGAGAGCACAAATATAGCAGAGAAGAAGAGAGTTGATGGGGGAAAGAAAGAAGAAAGGAACGGCCTATTTTAATGAACTGGTGTTTGTTCATTGGGTAACGTCATCAATGTCGTCGAACAAAGAATCGTCATCGGGTGAACACGCACAAAAAATCGTCCGGCAAAACATATCAGATAGGTTTAGGACAGATCATCATGGATCTTTATTCGAAGACTCGTATACGTTTCTTGACAGAACGGTTCGTCGGGCAAAGTCACTTTACCCGATGAACTTGTTTTTCCGTTGATCAAAAGGTGGCATAATATACTCGCCAATTTTTTCCCTTTCACAAAAACATTGCCCCAAGAATAGTTTGGCTGTCAAAATGTTCATCGTCTAAAGTCTCTGAAAAAACCAAAACATTGACCACTTTTTCCAGACCAAATTTTTATGCTTGTTGGGTAAAGCTACTTTGTTCGCCAACATTTGGTTCGTCGGGGCGAATGGTAATTTCTGGTAGTGTAATATTATTATCCAACAAAAGAAAACCTCTAAAAAAAATGAAATAGATTACACCACTGCTGAAGATTTCAGTGGAGCTGGAAATCATGATGGCTTACAACGACAATCGTGCTTCCATTTGAAACTGTATTCAACAAAAGCTACCAAAATCTCGAGAATTTTTTGTTGCGATGTACATAAAATGTGCACAATTTTAGGTTGGTTGCTGTGGAACACTGGACTCATGATGGGCTTCTACTATCAACAAAATGCGATCGAATATTTTGTAAAATCTCGGTTGCTGGCTACTTAACTGTTTCCTATATAGTTTCAGTTGATTACTATTGAATTGTTACACAGTTTTCAACTGGTTGTTAATGAGTTCCAAGACACATGGTTGGCTTCAAGTATTCGGTTGAAACCAACTGAACATTTTGGGGATTGTAATTGCTGGCTACGGAAAAACTTTACACAATTTTCCATTGGTTGTTACTGATATTTATTGCTTCAACAATCATTTCATGTTAGAAAATAAGTATTTTCCTACTAAAAAATTATAGGATGCCAAAACAGCCACCCTAAATGGTTATGCGAATTAATAAAAAAAATAAAAATAAAAAAAATAAAAAAATCTCATTCTTTTGTCTCAAGTTCAGTACGTCGACATCTTTAGCCACATTCAGAAATCAATTCCTTTATGCTTACTGGTTGCTCCACCTCATATGCCCTCCAATTTAGCCCACCAACCTCACTGGACGAACCTCCCAACAGTTCTAAAAAATACAAACACCATGCACCAAACACATGTCCACCTCACAAACACAAAAATGCAAACTATTCCAAATCTTTTCCCTTGTGAGAACTAAACCACACAAATATAAACCCATAAAGCGAGCAACAGACGTAGATAACTCACGTACCATACAACCCTATATTTCATGACGTGTAATGTAAACCCCCACCCATTCTCTCTCTGGTTTTGCTTTATTCCCACACAAGCGCACACACAGCAAGCTCCGTCTATAAAATCTCAACTACCTATAGAAGGTCTCAATAGAGAAGAACCACAGTACGAGCTAGCTATGAAGAGAACCCATTTCTCATTCATGGAAGAAAACCCTAACCCTAACAATAATCTTATTCACGTGAGCAACCAACAGAATCCTGCATTTTCCCAGAAAAGAAACAAACACAGCGACCCAAACAATCTTGTGGGATTACAAAATATGCAGGCTGTTGACTTACATGTTAGTAATCCTCAGACGGGCAACTCGGGACGTGAGAGACTAAAGAGGCACCAGGAGGAGGTGGCCGGCCACGTAGTGATACCGGATTCGTGGGGTCAGGAGGAGTTGCTCAAGGATTGGATCGACTACTCTCCTTTTGATGCGTTGTTGGTGCCAAAAGGTCTCACTTCGGCTCGTGAAGCACTTGCTATGGAAGGACGTCGAGCAACTGCTTCTCAAGAAGTACTGAGGATAGAGAGTAGGTGTTGAGAAACTTTGATATTTTGGCCTTGCATTTATATTTTAATTAGATACTAAATAAAAAACATTACTAAATTTGTTTGATTTTAAGTTTTTGTAATAAATAATACTAATAATAACAATAATAATGCTAAAAGGAATATCTCTAGCTAGCTATTATATAATCTTTTCCAGTACAAAGGTAGCCAGATATCAAGACATGTACGAATAACCAAAAACAAAGATTGGCATATGAAATACGTGGATATGTAATTATGTATTGTGTTATATATTGGGAAATTGATATACTCAAAATAAATATATTTTTACAGAACTTTGAATCATGATCATGAATTATTAGGGGAATATTTCTTGTTTGGATCTAATTGTATTACACACACACACACACACACTATCTATTAATAGAACACTTTTTATCAATAAAAAGCCAAGGAAAATACTAATACCCTTTCATGCATAATTGAAAGGAAATATCAACAAAAAAAATATATAAATCATGGGCCGGCCATCGGCGGAGCTACACCCAGAGCTATGGTGGCTGTAGCCTAGGTAGGTTTTATGAAAATTCCTACCATATTAGGTTATTAACGTATCAATTAAGTTACTCTAGCCTATTGTCACCATATATAGCCCATCCAGTTCCACGATTATCGTATATATGTAGTGCATCATAAGTAATAAATTTGATATATCTATTTTCTTTTTATTGCATTTTATATATTTTCCTTTGAAACACGAGTTAAGAGTACTGACCTTTAGATTTTGATCCAAATGGAGTTTTGGTTTCTAAATTAAAATATGTGCATAGTAGTTCTTGAACTCATCATACTAGAGCAATAGTTAATTTGAACAACATCATTAAAATTTTCGTCCAAATAAAGAGTTTTAAAGGGTAAAAAAGAGACTAAAGTTGTAACAGAGTAACACAAAAGAATCATTGCTTTACATTGTGATAAGTTTAAAGGTCAATACTAATAAATTATTATTTGAAGTATCAAAACTCCATTTGGATCATATCAGGAGTCAATGATCCATTTTTTTTTTACTTTTACTTTTACTTATAAAGTCGGCTGGAAATTAATTAATGGAAAGTCATAGATTGTTTGGTTTATTAATTAAAAAGATAATTTTCAAGTTGATCAATGTAACTTTTTGTAGACAAAAAAACTTTGATCACATCGTTTTAGGGTAATGTTTTTTGCCAGCCCACCTTTGAAGAAGTCCCAGCTCCGCCCTTGGGGCCTGCATTAAAGTAATTTTGTAGAAAAAAAATATATTATATATTAATAGAACACTATTTGTCAACTAAAAACCAAGAAAAATACTATTATACCTTCTCCTGCATAATTGAAAGAAAATATCATAAAAGAAAAATCATAAGTATTAAAGTAATTTTGTACAAAAAAATTTGTTGGTTTTTGTTCTTTACTCACCCATAGACTTGGTAATTTCTTACATGACACAAAAACGATAACTAATCAGGTCGTTATTGGGTCACCCATTAAGAACCCGTTAATAGCAAGTCCTTAACAAGTTTACATGTAGATAACCCGTTTCAACCCGTTAAGAAAAAAAATATTTTGATGATTTAAAGTTAAACTACTAAAAAAAACTTACTATAAAATACAATAACCATAGTGTTTATATTATATATAAAATATGTATTATTGGATTATTATTCATATATGTGTTAACAAAAAAATTGAGTTTTATTTATTTATTTTTATTATGAGAGTTTCTTATTATCATTACTATGATAAATTTTACTTGACATGTTGTCGAAAATTCAAATCAACTAGTTGCTAGTATAGGCAAAAAGACAGACTTTCAATTTTAGAACCAATGGCCTAACAAAGTTTTTTACTCTCTTTCATACGTCATAATCATAAATGTTTTATCCTCTCAAAAGTGAGATTAAAATATTATAGAACACATTAAAAACATAAAAAAAAAAAAATCAAAGTAATTTAAAAATACCAAACACAATAAAAAAATGTAATAATTAATTTACAAGTGCAAAAAATGTAAAAAAATATATGCAAGCACTCGTGATCACATCCTCTATGCTTTGAGATGGGTACATCGTCATTTAAACTTTTAAAATCCTACAAACCCTCATGAATAGTATTTTTAGGGAAGTTCAAAATAAATAGAAATTCATAATAATTAATGTACAAGTGTGAAAAATGTGAAAGAATATATAAACACTCATGATTGCATCCTTCACGCACAGATGAATAGTGTTTTTTATTTGAGTGCAAAAAATATATAATTCAAAAATAATTATTGTAGAAGTGTGAAAAACGTAAATAAAAATATATACAATCACTCGTAGAGATAAGCTTTACAACTTTCATGAAGAGATCAACTCCGAATTCTCACACCACAGTTCATAAACCTTAGATTTATATTTAACCGTCAATTTTCGTTTACGTTTTATTCTTCTGACCGAATTTTATTTTTAGATTTTTGGTTTTTGGAAATATGATATTTTAGTGGATGTAGAAAAATGAACGATTCGGATCGTTGATATCACGTTTTGATATTTATGATTAATTGAAATATGAGTCAATATTATATAGTTTATAAAGACTTTATAAACTCCAAGCAATAATATCATTAACGGTAAAATTGTTAACGTAGTATCAACGATCTGAACAGTTCACCTTCCAACATCCTCCAAAAGATCATGTTTTCAAAAAAGAAAATATAGAAAAACAAAATTGGTGAGAAAAATCGAGTGTAAATGTAAAAGACAATCAACGGTTGAATTTCAATTTATAGTTCATGTACCAAAATGTCCCTAATTTTACGGCTTTATTAATTTTAAAGTGTGAATTGACCAAAATGCCCCTTGAGGCGAGATTGTTGACTTTTGTTAACCGTCTATTTCATGACCCATACAAGCTACTATTTTACCGTATTTGCGTGGTACTCATTACTACGAAAGTATGGGCACAAGCGGAATCGAAACCGGAGTTACGGTTGAAATTTTATGGAACTACTAACGTGATGGTACTTCAGTAATTTTACATTTTTTATTTTTGGTCCTTGATTATTTTATTTTATTTTATTGAAGATTTTTTTTCCTGGTGGGACCCACACCCCACTCAAAATTCTCTCTCTCCCGTATCTCTTCTTTCAAACTCTCCCTTCTATCCCCCTCCCTCCATCACGCTTTCTTTTCCCCCCTTTCTTATTGTGCACATATGGTGCACAAATTTCGAATCACCACCACCCACCACTAAGAGCACCATGAGTTTCATCTCGTCCTCACGAACCCAAAACACCCAACCTCACCTCAAGACTCGAACTTCCTTCCTAATTGTTGGGATTGAAACTCAATCAAGCCGTGACTTCTTCGGTCATTTTTCGGACAAACCATGTCGAGTTAGCAATTGACAAAGGTACCATTCTCTTCATCTCATCGAAATGTATGATTTTCATTTCTGAATCACCCAATTTCGTTGAGTATTGAAGAAGTTATAACCATTTGAATTCTCCCTAGTTTCTGACGACCTCCATGCATTTGCAGGCGTTTTTTGGCCATCTCTGGCCACTTTTTGAACTCCAAAGAAGTATAATCTTGTTCTACACTTCCCTAGCTTCGTTTTGATATATTTAGTTAAGAAACGAGTAAGTTATTAAACTTTGCAAATTGGCTAGAAATCTAGCAAAAAATTCTAGATTCCGACAAGGTTCTCAGCGGCCCGCGACCGAAGTCCATTTTTGACATCCATTTAGTGAAATTCCAAAGTTTTAATATAGTTGACCGTCTTGACGGCTTGGTTGACTTTTTAGGGTTAACTGTTGACTTTTCACGAAAATTGCTCAGGACCCTTCTTAGCGTATTTTAACACCCTGATTCCAAATCTGCACTCTGTTTTCCCAAATTTAATTGTTTTAGTTGAGTTTTACTAATGGGTCCCAATAATATGCTTAGGTGTGGTCACTATCGGAGATTCCGACTTTCCTAGTTCGAACGGCCGCGACCCCACGAGTATCTATGAGTGAATCTTTGCTTTTAAATATTATATATTTATTTAGTTTCCATTTATATATTTGATAAAAGATTTTCTACTTTACGCCTAGATTAGATTAACGTTTAAAAGAATTAGTGCATTGAAGAAATTTAAGAAATTATTTTGAATCCTGCGGAAAGCACAGGTATGTACTATTATGGGATGCCTTAATTATATTTGTAGCCATGAATAGTGTTATGTTGACTAGAATTATCGATTTACCTTTACATGATCATAATTATGTTATCCGCTCATCATGTTCTACACTAGTGTTAGTACTAGCCTGGCCTAGGGCCAGTCTTCATGTGTATGTTCAAATCGCACCGTACACTCACTTTGGATCCATTGCAGGTGCCAATCCTGTCCTAGATTGCTATACCCAGTCCTGTTCATGTCAGAATACCTCTGCATGAATTCGTGTATCAACATACGTTGATGAGCACCTGTTAGTAAATGTTCGTTTATTCGAGATATCATGATTACCAGATGTTATGTGTTTATTTATGAAATATTATGAAGTATTGCATTCTTGATGATATTACTGTTTACTGTAAGTATATTTTCATACTATGTGTAGTATGCTATGTTTGGAAACTATACTTATTTTACGACAAGGGATTATTACATTTTCAAAAGGTTTTACAAAGCTTCATTTTTAGGCCCACTCACCCTTGTCTTTTGCCCCTCTAGGTTTTAGTGATAGAGTTTTCGTGTTGACGAGGATTCATGGCAAATGTTGGTATAGGAGATTACTTATGATGGTATAACTCTTATTTTACTTTTACTATATCTTGCTTATGCTCTGATATCACGTGTGAATTGGGTTCAATCCAGCTCACATGCGTACTCTAGCATTTAGTTCATTCACATTTTCCACCTCCCTACACTTTATGGCCTCATCACCTTCCCGGTATCGACCAACATAGCTCGATTCGAAGTCCAGGTAGACATTCTGAGTTGGGATGTGTCAATTTATGTGATTATAATGGCGATTTTCGAAGTTGAGCTCTTTACAAAAGTTGTAAAGCTTATCATTGCAAGCGTTTATATATATATATTTCATAATTCTGCGTTAATTAATAGTTATGTAATACTTGAAAGAGAAATATGTGTTTTTGTTTTGAAGTAATATTTATGTGACAATGTAGTAAGTTATACTAATTTAGTATGATGTTTTTCATTTGATTATTTATTGGTTTAAAATATATTTTCTATAACAGATAATGAGTCGGATCATATTACCTGTTAATATTAACAGATCGAGTTCGGGTCCGGTCATATTACTCATAAATTTGAACGGGTGTTACATGACATGATTTGTTAAAATATCGGGTACGACACAAAAATAATATGAATACATAAAACATGACACTAACTAAGCATCAAGTTCATTCCTGAGATTTTTGTTATTATATATGTTAAGTTTATCACTAGCTTTGACGTGTGCAAATTCTTGACAATTATAAAGGTCATCTTTGCCAAAATTTAGGCAATTAGTATGTAAATATAAAAACATCATAATTGCTTTCTTCTAAGGGAAATTTTATTTAATTCCATGTAACTTCTTTCTACACCCAACTTAAATTTTAAATGTTAATTGTCATTTTTTTTCTCTATTGCATAATTACCATCAAGTACAAGATGAATTAAAAATAAAACTAAAATTTATCAATAAACCCACCCACTATAATTAAACCATACATCACTCATTGTTTATCCTACGTTCATTCTGGCTAAAATCCTAATAGCTCTTATAGAGAAAAATAAGTTTTTTTATCGATGGACGGTGATTTTGAAGTTTTCATTTCTCCAATTAAGGTCTGACTCGATTTGTTGCCATGCTTATTTGTCAATTTGTTGTCGTGTTGGTTTGGTTGGTCTTATGGCTCTTCTTAAACTTGCATCTATAAGCACTTGGTTTTGCAGCTTCTCATCAGAATTTACAATTAACTTCTTCAACCATTTAAACGATCAATTAACTCGTTGATTATAATCCAACAAATTGTAGAAACAAATTGATCAGAAAGTAAGGAAAAGATGAATTGTTTAATCCCAGATAATTAGTTCTAAAACTAGGAGTGCTTCAAATTTTTGAGAAAACAATTGATCAGACAAACAATGACAACTTACATTAACACTGGAGTTGTCCTTTTTCGAAAGAACAAAATTTTGCAGAGAGGAAAGTTGGTTTGATAAGAGAAAGCGATGGGGGTTATTTATTGTGGTGGTGTTGATAGCAAACCAAGTAACTCGTTTGTTTGAGAACTTGAGAGAGACCATGTGTCTTGGTTTGGTAAAGAGAGCAAATATCTTGGTTTTGTAGCAGAAAAAACAGTAACCATAGGAAATGCTAGGAAGGAGGGGGCAAAGAATGCGTAATGTTTTTGTTTTTTTTTTTTTTTGGGAGCCTCTTTAAAAAAAAAAAATTATTCAATTATAGATTTTATTTTATAAATGGGTGTAAACACAACTTTACATTTTGAATTGGGTTTAAGAAGGTAGTTTAGGTAATAAATTTGGGTTTAAAGAGGTATTAATTCTTTAATAAAAAATAGGGTAAAGTACAAAAAACTACCTCAACTATTGGTGTCACGACACTTTCATACCTCATCTTACGAATTTGTGTCGATGTCATACCTTCCGTTAGCTTAGCTGTTTATTTCTCAGTTAAATGCTGAGGTGTCTTGATCCGGGAACCATTTTTTATTAAAAATTTATTAAAAACTAAAAAAAATCATTTAATATTTTTTAAATATTAAAATAATAAAAAAAGTTATTTAAAAAAATAAATAAATAAAACAACATCACAACATCAGTCATCCCCTTCCCTCCTTCTCTCTCTTCTCCCCATCTTCATCTTCTTCCCCTTTTCTGCAATTGCAACCCAGAAAAAAAAAAAACCAATTTGTTTTCCCCGCTCCCCACCCCCTCTTCTCCCCACACCCACTCTCTGCACCCAACCTCCCCACCTTCATACCCACCCTTTGCACCCAACCTCGCACCCATTACCTGCAACCCATAAAAAAAAAATTAAATAAAAAAACCCAAATCCCGTTGAGGTGGAATCGAGAAACCTTCGCCAAGCCGATTTCGAAGGTTGAGAACTTGGGGGCGGAGAAAATGGGGGGGGGGGGGGGGAATGGGTGTGGAGGGAAGAGGGTGGGTTGGGGCCAGGGGGGTGTGGAAGGAACGAACTGGGTTTTTTTTTTTTTTTTCCTTCCTTTTCTCTTCTTCTTCTTGTTTTTTTTTTTTTTTTTTTTTGCCTTCTTCTTCTTCTTCCTCCTTCTGGTTTTTTTTTTTTTTTTTTCGCTTCCTTCTCTCTTCTTCTTCTTCTTCTTGTTTTTCTTTTGCAGGTGGGTTTTTTTTTGGGGGGAGGGGGGGGGGGGAAGAAGACTAGAGTTTCTCATTTTTTTTTTTTTTCCTTCTTCTTCCTCCTTCTTTTTGGGTTGCAGGGGGTTGGGTTTGTGGTGGGGGGGAGGGGGAACGAACTGGGTTTGGTTTGGGGTTTTTTTTTTTTTTTTTTTCTCTTCTTCTTCCTCCTTCTTCTTTCTGGGTTGCAGGAAGATAAGGAAGAGAGAGAGGAGGGAGGGACGAAAAGGAGAGGTTTATTTTTTATTTTTTTTTATGTACTTTGTTTTTATTATTTTAATATTTAAATAATATTAAATGATTTTTTTATTTTTAATAATATTTTATTAGTTTTTTTGATAAAAAAATAGGTCCCGAATCAAGCCACATCAACATTTAACTGAGAAATAAACGGCCAAACTAACGGGAGGTATAACATTGTCAATTTTAAAAGATGAGGTATGAAAATATTGTGACACCAATAATTGAGGTAGTTTTTTGTACTTTACCCTAAAAAATAATATGGGTGTAGAAAGTAAATTCGTCATAGAAAAAGGTTACATGGGTTCAAATAAAATTTCCCTTCTTATAATTCAAAGTTGAAAGAATTCATGCAGGTGCGGAATGTTTATTCACTACCAAAAAAACAAAAACCCCCTTTCCCGATGAAAGCCTTTCATCGGGCTAAATAAGCTTTCGTTGCCTAACATTTAGCCCAACTGAACTTTGTCGAACAAAATTAGTTGCACAAACAATGTTAATCCAAGTTTAGGCCAACGAATTTTAGAAGTTGTGTTTGCCCAACAAAACTACCAACAAAAATTTCGTCGAGCAAAACGCGTTGACCAACTTGGCTAGATGAAGATAACATGGTTGGCAAAAGGTTTTCGTTAGTCAACATTGTATGCACATAAAAAAAAATTAAAAGAAGGTTTGCCCAACGTCTTTTCGTCGGGCAAGTAATATAAAGAAAATAAATAAATAATCACAAAATACATTCTCGATGAATGTATTGGTTGGGCAAAATATTTAATTTTTTTTAATTAATAACATAAATTGTATTTAATTGACATTAATTAATTAAAACTTAAAAGATATCACAATAAAAAAACTATTTAATTATATTAAAAATGAAATGTTCATACAATAATATTAAAACTGAAGAAAAAAAATTACTCTAAGTCGCGCATTGGGTCCAAGTAGAACTACTTCAATTTAGAAGACATCCATCTCTAGAAATTACAAGCTCTAAAAATGATTGCAGAGTAAGTGCTACTCGTCCATCCTTTCCACATAATATGGGGGGATGGTGTCACATTCCGGCCCGAACGAATCACTTCCCGGGCCCGTTCCACCACCGTAGCACGATATTGTCTGCTTTGGGCTTGCCATTCCCTCACGGTTTTGTTTTTGGGAACTCACGAGCAACTTCCCAATGGGTCACCCATCATGGGATTGTACTAGCCCCCTTCTCGCTTAACTTCGGAGTTCCTACGGAACCCGAAGCCAGTGAGCTCCCAAAAGACCTCGCTCTAGGTAGGAATGGGAACATACATTTAAGGATCACTCCCCTGGGCGATGTGGGATGTTATAATCCACCCCTGTTAGGAGCTCGACATCCTCATTGACACACACACGGCCAGGGTTAGGCTCTGATATCAATTTGTCACATCCCCGCCCGGGGCGGATCACTTCCCATGTCCGCTCCACCACCGTAGCACGATGTCCGCTTTGGGCTTACCATTCTCTTACGGTTTTGTTTTTGGGAACTCACAAGAAATTTCCCAGTGGGTCACCCATCGTGGGATTGCTTTAGCCCCTTTCTCACTTAATTTCAGAGTTCCTACGGAACCCGAAGCCAATGAGCTCCCAAAAGGCCTCGTGCTAGGTAGAGATGGGAATATACATATAAGGATGGTTTTGTTTTTGGGAACTCATGAGCAACTTCCCAGTGGGTCACCCATCATGGGATTGCTCTAGCCCCCTACTCGCTTAACTTCGGAGTTCCGATGAACTCGGAAGCCAGTGAGCTTCCAAAAGGCCTCGCGCTAGGTAGGGTTGGGAATATACATTTAAGAATCACTCCCCTGGGTGATGTGGGATGTTACAGATGGATCGGAGCTTCATCATGAGATAAAAAAGTCTTATAGTAGTTGTGCAGCTCATGCATCTGCTTCTTAAACCGATTAGTCCACAGCCAAGGTTATGTAGTCAGACACACACGACTAAGACAAGTCGATTTTGAAGTTGTCCTCAAATAGACAAAATACAAGTGTTAATTTAAAAAATACATTGAATAAGTAAAAATAATTAAATATTAATTATAAAAAATAAAAATAATAAAAAATAAAAAATAAAAAACTTACCGAGAACAATGCCATCATTGCCTCCTTCACCTCAAGGGGCAAGCTTCTTCCATTTAGAGGCTTTCATGGGGTACTTGGTGCAGATGATGGCTTTTATCTCGCAATTCAACCGCATGTTGACTTCGATGTCTACACGCATATGTCGTGGGCCATAAACGACTTGATCGTGCCTTGCCTTCTGTGGACAGTATGTGATGACAACATTTGTGGAAAAAATGGCAAATATTTTTAAAAATTCTAATATTCCTAAAATATAAATGATTTCTACAAGTTTCTAATATTTTTAAAAAATTATAATATTCCTTAAAAATTTTCTAATATTTTCTTAAAATTTTTAAAAATTCCTAATATTTCTGAAATTTCCTAATATATCTAATATTTTCTTTTTTTTTTAATATTTTCAAATATTTCAAATATTTCTAATATTTCTAATATTTCCTACAAATTTTTAATATATCAAATATTTCATAAAATTTCCTAATGTTTCTAAAAATTTCTTTACTTTTAAATTTCTAATTATTGTAAAAGTACAAAAAAATTATAATATTTCATAAGAAAAATTAGAAAAACAATCGAGCCCACCCATCCCACCACCCACCCTGCGCAGTCCCCCCACCCCGTCCACAAATGTCAATGTAAAATTACCATACCTCGCAATTTCGTGAAAATATTTTAATTTCATTAATTTTGGATTTTTGGTTTCTTAGTTAAAGTTTAATTTTTCGTAATTAGTCATTAAAAATTCATAGTCCTTTCGGGAACAATGTTAGTATTTTCTAATAGCTTGATCCTACAAATACGTAGACGAAAACCGTTCTTAAATTGGAGTTAAATTGATGGAGAAATTAATAAAGAAAACTAATGAAAAGGGTTTGAAAACTTTGAGGTTTAACGATAAGGACAAAATAAAGGGTAAAGTGAATAGTACCATGATTGACTTTTTAGTGCAAAAATATGGTTTTTCGCTAAAGTAAACAGTACCGTGAGCTTTTCATTAAAACTCTCAAATTAATAAGCAAATGCAAGGACAAAAAGTGAATTGCACATCTATATATATGGACCCCCTGAAAATTGAACCCACCTTCCCCTTTCGGGACACCGGACCTGATGGTCGAACCGGGCGACCCAGTTCCCTGCTAATTTGACCCGACAATCTGCAATAAATTTTCGACGCCTTTCCGGTGTTCTCTGACCATTGCAGTTGACATCACCACTTAGGTTCCACTCCCCTCGACCTCCAAATCAAAAATCATCCAAGGTTCATCCTGATTGATCACCGTATGTGGCTAATTGACGACATGAAAATTCTGAACTCAAGCGATCGATGTTGTCGTCATTCCAGTTATATGTCCACCACCACCATCATTTGACAGCCATTGGTTCGAGGAACAAAACCTTAACCTCAGTACGGGCGTTAGTGCATAGGCGGCGGCACAGTGGCTCCAAAATAACTCCAGCCACCCAAGGCCTTTTTGACAAATTTCGTCGTCTTCCAGCCACAACTGAGCTTCGACTGATGACGGTCGATGATCCAACTGTTGGATCAACAATAAAGTATTTTCCCACTAAGTGGGGTCGACTATATGAATCCTAGAATGTCATTATGATTGGTTCCAACCATTGGATCATCATGAAATTTTAATATACTGGTGTGGGATTAATATGAAGCTCTTAAGAATTTACATATTGAAAATCCAATTAGCAGATCTTTTGAATTGGATCATGTAGAGTGATTGATCATATCCTTGACGAGAGTTGACTTTTGGTCAACATGTTTCAAATCGTTCTTAGATGGAGGAAGTTAGCATTACTAGAGGTCTGATAGAGCTTAGTGGGCCTACTTCGATCAATGGCAGATCTTGAGGATGTGCACCTCAGTTTACGTGCAAGTGGTACCTTACTAGGATCTACTTATTCATTGAATTCATGTATGAGATAAATGATATGTGTAATTGCTATTATGAAGATGAGCCAGAGATCATATTAAAATTATCTAGTAGAACTTGTATATTTGGGTGGCTAGATATTTGATTGTCATGTGGATTTGACAGTGTGCTCACAAAGCAAATCATGTGTGTTGATTTGCTCATAAATTTTAGTCTTAAATTAAATTTTAAATGTTAATTGTCATTTTTTTGCATAATTACCATCAAGTACAAGATGAATTAAAAATAAAACTAAAATTTATCAATAAACTCACCCACTATAATTAAACCATACATCACTCCTTGTTTGTCCTACGTTCATTCTGGCTAAAATCCTCTTATAGAGAAAAATAAGTTTTTTAATCGATGAATGGTGATTTTGAAGTTTTCATTTCTCCAACTAAGGTATGACTCGATTTGTTGCCATGCTTGTTTGTCAATTTGTTGCCGTGCTTGTTTGTCAATTTGTTGTCGTGTTGTTTTGGTTGGTCTTATGGCTCTTCTTAAACTTGCTTCTATAAGCACTTAGTTTTGCAGCTTCTAATGGTTGCAGCTTCTCATTAGAATTTACAATTAACTTCTACAGCCATTTAAACGATCAATTAACTCGTTGATTATAATCCAACAAATTGTAGAAACAAATTGATCCGAAAGTAAGGAAAAGATGAATTGTTTAATCCCAGATAATTAGTTCTAAAACTAGGAGTGCTTCAAATTTTTGAGAAAACAATTGATCAGACAAACAATGACAACTTACATTCACACTGGAGTTGTCCTTTTTTGAAAGAACAAAAATTTGCAGAGAGGAAAGTTGGTTTGATAAGAGAAAGCGATGGGGGTTATTTATTGTGGTGGTGTTGATAGCAAACCAAGTAACTCGTTTGGTTAAGAACTTGAGAGAGCGCATGTGTCTTGGTTTGGTAAAGAGAGCAAATATCTTGGTTTTGTAGCAGAAAAAACAGTAACCATCGGAAATGCTAGGAAGTAGGGGGCAAAGGATGCGTAATGTTTTTTTTTTTTTTTTTTTCTTTTCGAGCCTCTTTAAAAATAAAATAAAAATATTATTCAATTATAGATTTTATTTTATAAATGGGTGTAAAGATAACTTTACATTTTGAATTGGGTTTAAGACGGTAGTTTAGGTAATAAATTTGGGTTTTGAGCAACTCCAGCGTTGGAGCCCTCCCCCAAGCAATGCACTATTCAATCCACCTAATGAACAGTAACTGCCCTTAATGAACAGTAAATAGCCCTGGCAATAGAATTTGAATATCCACCGTTACACTTCAATAATCCTGGCAATAATATTTATAAAATAATACAAAATAATTTTAATTGTAATATCGGATAAGATTTTTAATCGTTCTCGTTGCGCCACGTGTCATTATCCGAAGTATTATTAAATAATACAAAATAATTTTATTTGTAATTTCGGATAAGATTTTTAATCGTTGTTGTTACGCCACTTGTCATAAAATCCGAAAAGACAATTATTGGAGATGGATTTCCGATAAATTTTTTAATCGTACTCATTATGCCACGTGTCATTATCTGAAAATACAATTATTGGTGATGGATTTCTGATAAGATTATTAACCAATCACGTCGCGCCACGTGTCATTATCTGAAAATACAATTATTGGTGATGGATTTCTGATAAGATTATTAACCAATCACGTCGCGCCACGTGTCATAATCTGTTAACGATCTTTGAGGATAGATTTCCATTAGATTTTTAACGAATGACGGCATGTCACGTGTCATAATCTGTTCACAATCTTTGAGGATAGATTTCCATCAGATTTGTAACGAATGACGGCATGCCACATGGCATTATGTACAACCTAATCCTTTCTGAATCCTCTATATAATCCACCATCCATCCTCACAAATCTCACACCAATTTTCTCAAGATCTCTATCATTATTCATAGTTTCTGCTTCCTTATTCACAAAAATCTGTATCATTATTCATAGTTTCTATTTCTTTCTTACAATGTCTTCTTCTTCTTCCTCAAGGATGATGTGGGAATTCAATCAGGAACAGGAAGAATTGTTTAATGAATCAGAAGCAATGTTCAATCACCAGGGGGTAAGAAATGAGAGGGAAGAGGATGAGGAGCGTCAAAGGAGAGATGATGAAGTAAGAATGGGACTCTTGGATGATTATTTTGTTCCTAACAGTGCATTCCCTGATACGTACTTTAGACGTCGTTTTAGAATAGAACGACGTTTGTTCAACAAAATCATGATTGCTGTTTGCAACCATGATTCTTATTTTGTGCAAAAGAAAGATGCTTTTGGTGCTATGGGTCTACTGCCTGAGCAAAAAATTATTGCTGCCTTGCGGATGCTTGCATATGGAGCATTTGCAGACCAAGTGGATGAGATAACGAGTATGGGGAAATCAACCATTCTTGAGTCCCTGATGAGGTTTTGCGGAGCAATCGAATCTATCAACACCGCTGAGTACCTTCGCAAACCTACACATATGGACTTGGAGCGACTATTGAAGAAGGCGGAGATGCGTGGCTTTTGATAGGATTAAAAGCACACTACAAAGTAGCACACAAATGTCCTATTGATTTTCCTTATTAACACTAAGATTTTTCAATTGTAGCATATGAAAATAAGGGTCTTTCCCGCAGAAGATTATTTTATCTAACTACTTAAAATGTCACAAAAACTGGGCTGCTGTCACTACTGACCAGCCACCGAAAAATAATTATTAGACCGACTTACACTTATCTAAAGTCTACGAAATTTTATATGCAGATACTAGACACATAGAGCTACAGTCACACACATTTTTGGGATTTTTGGAGTTGATTTGATATTTAAATTAAATCGAACAAAAACTAATCAGAGACAGATTTTTTAGTAGTTCACAAATTAAGAAAAACGAGTTAGGGGAATTGCTATCCACCACCAAATAATCATGCAAACATGTTATGTTTCATTCAAATTCCTTTCATTTTCGGATGAAGATGCTCAAGTTGGCTCAATGTTAGAACCCAACCTATTACTCTTTCTTATGTAGTATGTTAAGAGAATGGCGTTTTCAACTTAACTTAGTCCCTAACATGCAATCTAGAATGGTGTGTTCATAGATTTAACAAGTAGAAATCATTAAGAACGAAATGAGCTTGAGTCATCACAAGGCATCGTAAGTACTAGCGTTGTCTTACTTATCCTAGAAATTGATTCACATGTTAATCGCAATTAACAAGTACTACTGTAGAACATATGTAGGTCCTCATTCGACAAGGGCAGGCACACACATATTCATAGCATTAGAATCCTAGATATGCTTACTAAGTATGCATCCATAGAAAACACAAAAAGAATTCATCAATGAGACAAGTAGTGAACCAATTTTCATCCATTCGTAAAAGTAATTCAAACGAAATGTCATAACAAACTTGCAATCATATTCGGGGCTTCAAAACAGCCCCTAACTACTAAAAATTAGTTACACATAATTCTCAAATTAAACCAAAAGAAAGACATGAGTTTGAGAAGATAAAACCGAGAGAAGAGAATGCCAAGATTTCCTCCTTCCTTTGCTTCCTTCCCCAACGCAGCAGCCTTGCCTTTTTCCCTTGCTTTGCTTCTTTTTTTTCTAACTTTTTTTTCACACTTTTTCTCCCTCTTTGTTGCTGCAACTTGTAGGTCTTTTCTTCTTTTCTGCTGCCCAGTTTTTTTCTCCATAACTCACCCCACTAACAGTCATTTAGTGATGACAATAAGTGGGAGGAAATGCTAAAACAATTGTAACTCTTTGGGCAGCCTTTATGCCCATTACTCTCACTTAATTTTTCATTTCCTCTGATATTTGAATAGGTGTTAGCTGGCTTATTCTTGGCTGCATCAGTTTTGGCTGTTAGTTTTATGGGATTTATTGCTTTCAATGCTTTCTTGTCATTTACAAACTGCTCAGCCTCCTGGGACCCTTTCAGTGTTAGAATGGCCATAATTTCTTCTAGAAAAATGATATTAACAATCCGCGAAATGATCCAGAAAATAGACATTCGTAGCTTTCCAAGCATATAAGGCTCATTCTCTAATTCATTCTGAGATGTCCGCAACTTGCTTCCAAAGTCAGCTGACCTGCACAGGCAATTTTGACGAATTTATTACTTAAAATTCCACTTGTGTTATTTTTCTTTTCTTTACTTGACAAATCCTACAAAACACAAAAACAAAGTAAATAACTCAAAAATATAAGGAACTAACTAAGAAAAGACAAGTGAATTTGATGTAAAATATATATAAATATAAGCTTATCAAATACCCCCACACTTAGCTTTTGCTAGTCCTCGAGCAAAACAAAGAAAACATGAAAAAGTAGCAACATGAAAAACATTAGCTCCCCACTATGTGACCCTCGTAGAATTTTATTCAAGAAAACAAATCATCAAGAACCTTAGCTAGCATCAAACAATCTAATCCAAGCTCATCTTCCTTATGCAAATGTTAACAACTACCTTTTAATCATCGTTGAAGTATAGTGTGTGTAATAGCCATGCTAATGCAATTTCAAGTTTTTTTTTAAAACACCACATGCAAACTAGTGACCTTCTCACGGGACATACACTCAATCACACATATGTTTAGTTTAACGTGTTTCGCTCAAGGAATCAAATGTGAAAGATCTACCATAAGCTTGCATAAAGATCTCATCTCCACAATCATAATTGCAAAACTAAAATCAAGAGGACTTTTATTGGTTGTAATGAGGCTTAGGGAGAGGGTTATAGAAATGAAAGGATAGGTAAACACAAGTTCCAAGCTACATTGCAAGCAAGTCTCTTGTTGAGATTTATAAGAACTCAAGCTCTCCAGCCACTCTACTAATACCTCCAATCACACCCCTAAACTTTTTATTTGGTTTGTATACAATTTTGCTTTTTCTTTTTTTTTTCTTTTTCTTAATTTTTTTTTTTTTTTTTTTGAACCAATTTTCGCACATAACTAAATACAAACATGAAATACCCCCACACTTATTCTTTTGCCAAACTCCTTCAAAGTACTTCACAAACATTTCTCATAAGACAATCTCACATTGCTCACTAGCTAGCTTGGAAAGGGTAAGGAAAAATACTTAAGGTATAAGGGTACACATATCTGGTGATAAGAAATAAAAGGCTCAACATATACGACTCAAATTGGCAATCTAATGATATCATTTTTCTTTAGGAAACATGCTTATTTGGGCCATGGTGATAAACCTAATGCCTCTATCCTTTTCAAGTTCATGCAATCAATGACAAACATTTCGACTGATCGTTACGCAAGTTCTAGAGATGTAAGTCACATAAGTTCGTCACACACGAAAGAATAGGAGTGTATGAAAAATGCACACACTTTCAATAGGCTCAAAAACTCACATAGGTTGTATATGGTCACTATGTTCACATATGAAGCTTTAAATCATGCTTTAGTTTCACATCAACAAGGCTATGTGCTTTTGGTTTTTCAAAGATGATTAAACATGTACAAGGCTAACAAGAGAATAAGGAATTTCACATAACACATACTTACTAAGTTCTTGATCACCATGGTTCAAATTCAATCCAGTTATATCATTGGGTCGGGAAACTAACAAAAATCTAATTCAAAACAATAAATAAAACAAGACTATTTTTTTGGATTTTCACATTTTCAAAATTTTCTCTCTTTTTTTTTTTTTTTGGGTTTTTATTTTTTATTTTATTTTATTTTATTTTTAGGGTAAAAAAAACTAATTAAGAAAATAAAAAGCAACAACAAGGAAACAAATTAAACCAGTTCTTAGTCAAAGGGACGAAAATTCTCAATTTGGTCATTTTTTCAATCTTTACCCCCAAACTTAAACTGAACATTGTCCCCAATGTCAAAAAACACAATAATGCATAAAATAAAAATAAAATAAAATAGAAAGAAACAAAATAAAGGATTTGGACTGAAAACTTCCCCAATTTGCAATAAAATCAAGTGATAACCCCTAAACTTCAATTCTGCAATCAACTCCAAGGGTGGACATAACCAAACATTCCTACAAAGAAAAGAAATAATTCAGCTTAGCATGCAAGAAAACTCAGAAAACAAAACAAACGAAAAATTGAAAATGACATAAAAAGACAATGAATAGAAATATTGGGTTGCCTCCCAATAAGCGCTTGCTTTTACGTCCGCAGCCGAACGGTACCAAGAGTAATCATTCAAGGGAAGCTGGTTCTTGGAGTGGTACAACCTCCACATCATGCTCCGCAAAGGACTCGTAATATGGTTTGAGTCTATATCCATTCACTTTGAACACGTTTCTGGTCTTTGCACTTTGGATTTCCACTGCACCATGAGGAAAAATATTAGTTATAACAAACGGACCAACCCATCGAGAACGAAGCTTACCTGGAAATAACCGAAGGCAAGAATTAAATAGAAGAACTTTTTGTCCAATGGCAAAGCTCTTCCTTGATATCATCTTGTCATGAAATGCCTTTGATTTCTCCTTGTATATTCGACTAGATTCATATGCATCATTCCGGATTTCATCTAACTCATTCAATTGAAGCTTCCTCTGCTGTCCAGCAACACTTATGTCCATGTTGTAGGCTTTGATCTCCCAATAAGCTTTGTGTTCTAATTCTACTGGAAGACGACATGGTTTCCCATAAACTAATCGAAATGGGGACATTCCAATAGGAGTCTTATAAGCAGTCCTATATGCCAACAATGCATCGTTCAAGCGCATGCTCCAATCCTTCCTACTAGGACTCACAGTTTTCTCCAAAATTTGTTTCACCTCACGGTTTGAAACTTCTGCTTGACCACTAGTTTGCGGATGATAAGGTGTAGACACCTTATGTGTGACATTGTACTTCCTAAGCAACACTTCAAATGTTCTATTGCAAAAGTGACTCTCTCCATCGCTAATGATTGCTCTAGGTGTCCCAAATCTTGCAAAGATGTTTGTCTTAATAAAATCTGAAACAATTTTTGAATCATTAGTTTTGGTGGCTTTCGCTTCCACCCATTTAGAAACATAATCCACAGCTAATAAAATGTAAAGAAAACCATTTGAAGATGGAAAAGGTCCCATGAAATCAATGCCCCACACATCAAAGATCTCAACAATCAAAATAGAGGTTTGTGGCATTTGATTTCTTGGGCCCAAGTTACCTGTTCGTTGACAACGATCACATGTTGCACAAAACTTGTACGCATCCTTAAACAAACTAGGCCAATAAAAACCGCTCTCTAACACCTTAAGGGCTGTCCTCTTTGCTCCAAAATGGCCACCACATGTATAAGAATGACAAAAAGTTAGAATAGATTTAAACTCAGATTCGGGGACACACCTTATAATCAATTGATCAGGGCAATATTTCCACAAAATAAGGATCATCCCACTCGTAGTATTTGGCGGTTTTGACAAGCTTATCTTTCTGAGCACGTGTAAAATCATCCGGAATTTTTTTTTGTGACCTTGTAATTGATAATATCTGCATACCAAGGGTCAGTAACCTTTAATGAAAACAATTGCTCATCCGGAAAACTTTCACGTAAAGGGATGAAATCTTCCTCTATGTTTGAGTGCACAAGTCTACTAAGATGATCTGCTACAACATTCTCACTCCCTTTCTTATCCTTGATCTCCAAGTCAAACTCTTGAAGCAAAAGTATCCATCGAATGAGTCGCGGTTTTGCATCTTTTTTTGTGAGTAAATACTTCAAAGTTGCATGGTCAGAAAACACAATAACTTTAGTTCCAATCAGATAAGATCTAAATTTTTCTAAAGCAAATACAACAGCTAGAAGCTCCTTCTCTGTTGTTGAATAATTCAACTGTGCATCATTGAGTGTTCGTGATGCATAATAGATGACATGTGGCAATTTGTTGACACGCTGTCCTAGAACTGCACCGACAGCATAATCTGAAGCATCGCACATTAACTCAAAAGGTAAACTCCAATCTGGTGGCATGATCACAGAAGCCGTGGATAACAACTCCTTAAGTTTGTTGAATGCTACCACATACTCTTCATTCATATCAAATGTTACATCCTTTTGAAGCAAACGGCACAAGGGTCTAGAAATCATTGAGAAATCATTCATAAACCTACGATAGAAACCTACATGTCCAAGAAAAGAACGAACCTCCCTGACAGTAGTAGGGAGAGGTAAAGAACTAACAAGTTCTACTTTAGATTTATCAACTTCAATTCCATTTTCAGATATGATATGCCCTAGAACTAATCCATGTGAAACCATGAAATGACATTTTTCCCAATTTAAGACCAAATTAGTTTCTTGACAACGTTTTAAAACTAGGGACAGATTATGTAGACATGTATCAAAAGAATCACCATAAACTGAAAAATCATCCATGAACACTTCAATTATTTTCTCAATCATATCAGAAAAGATACTTACCATACACCTTTGAAATGTGGCGGGGGCGTTGCAAAGTCCAAACGGCATCCTCCGGTATGCAAATGTGCCAAATGGACATGTGAAAGTCGTCTTTTCTTGATCCTCCGGAGCAACTGCAATTTGATTATATCCAGAATAGCCATCAAGAAAGCAATAATGAGAATGACCAGCTAACCTTTCTAACATTTGATCAATGAATGGAACTGGAAAGTGATCTTTGCGTGTGGTGCTGTTTATCTTCCGATAGTCTGTACAGACTCTCCAACTATTTTGCACATGTGTAGGCACTAGCTCACTAGCTTCATTCTTAACAACTGTGACTCTGGATCGCTTCGGAACTACTTGAACAGGGCTCACCCACTTGCTGTCCGAGATAGGATATATGATGCCAACATCAAGAAGCTTGATAACCTCTTTCTTGACGACCTCCATCATGAGTGGGTTCAAACGGCGTTGAGCTTCCCTTGTAGGTTTTGCACCTTCCTCCAGCAGAATCCTATGCATACATGTAGCTGGATTTATACCTTTGATATCTGCAATGCTCCAAGCTATGGCAGTTTTGTGATCCTTCAGTACCCGGATCAGTTTCTCCCCTTCTTCTGCTGTGAGTTGTGATGATATGATGACCGGTAATGTTTCATCCTCTCCCAAAAATGCATACTTCAAATGTTTAGGAATCAGTTTAAGCTCCAATTTGGGTGCCTGAATCACAGAAGGAAGAATTTTTTCGTTAGAAGTAGGAAGAGAAATAAAATAGGAAGAAAACTTACCACGAATTGGTGAAAGAGACTCAAGGGCTGCCACTGTCTGGATTAATTCTTCTTCAATGTGCTCAGAATAATTAAGTTTTCCATGTGTAATGCTATGCACTAATGCCTTCTCTAAATTGTCTTGTCCCATACCTTCATTAAAACAATCCTGCACAAAATAGTCAAACGCATCAATAGACAAATAAGATTCAAAATCACTAGGGTACCTCATAGCATCGAAGATTTTGAACTTGACGTTTTCTCCATCAATTTCCATGGTTAAAGTACCATCGTAGACATCAATCTTCGTACGCGTCGTTCTAAGGAATGGTCTTCCCAATATAAGAGGAAGTGCAGTAGGCATAGGGTCATGTTTCATCTCAAGAACAAAAAAATCAGCAGGAAAAATAAGTTCATTCACTTGCACAAGTACATCCTCCAATAGGCCCTTGGGATATCTATTTGAACGATCTGCCAACTGGATTACTACCTTTGTTTCCTTCAAGTCTCCAAGGTTTAGTGATTCATACACTGAATATGGCATCAGATTGATGGATGCCCCCAGATCACACAATGCTCTCCCAAACTCTTTCCCTCCAATTACACATGGAATGGTAAAGCTTCCGGCATCCTTCAACTTCGGTGGTAGCTTTCTCTGCAAAACAGCTGATACTTCCACGCTTAATGCCACAGTTTCTTAATCATTGAATCTTCTCTTGTTCGTACAAAGCTCTTTAAGGAACTTTGCATACTTGGGCACTTGTTTTATGGCATCTAAAAGAGGTAAGTTCACTTGGACTTTTCGGAAAGTATCCAAGATTTCCTTATCAGTTTGCTCTTTCTTAGACTTCATAAACCTGCGAGGAAAAGGAATAGGGACACATGAGTTAAATGAATTTTGAACTTCTTCACTTACCTTATCAGAATCTTTTTTGTTCAATTCTGTATCTTTCGGAGACTTTTTAGTTTTTGTTGAAGCCTTATCTTGCTCAAGATTTTTGGTTTGTTGCTCCCCTTGCTCATTTGTATCTTTTGTAGTCCTCTTTTGCATCCTTGGCTGCTCAAAAACTTCTTTTCCACTCCTTAAAGTCACAACATTCATCTGCTCTGCATTTGGATTCACCACGGTTTGGCTAGGCAACCTTCCTGGTTGGTGTTGTTACCCCATCAAACTCGCTAACTGACTCATTTGGCGCTCAAGGTTTTCAATTGCTTTGTCTGTTTTCTGTTGATGAGATTGAGTAGAGTTAGCTAAAGAAGCAATTAAATCCTCAAGAGACTTACTTAGAGCTTGTTGTTGTTGAGGCTGAAATGGTGCATGCGGTCTTGCTTGAAAGAAGTCAGGTGGACGGTTATAGTTGTTGGGAACAGATTTTTGTCCGTTGTCTTGATTGTTCCACTTTAAGTGTGGATGATCGTGCCACCCTGCGTTATAGTTGTTGGAGTATGGATCATATTTTTGTCTTTGTTGCCCCTAAAACCCTCCTAACGCATTAGCTTGCTCAAGACCACCTTAATCCATTAATGAAGGGGACATATCCATGGCATGTCCCATCATTGAACAAACACCGCACACCTGTTTTGGAGCCACCATAACCTGTTGCACAAGATTAGTCAAGTTAGCTAATTGTAATTCAATACTAGAGTTAGCACTTACCTCGTTAACTTTCTTAAGAGGTAACTCATCTCTCACTCCAAATTGTCGTGTGTTGCCATCAATGTTCTTTAATAATGCCTTAGCATTTGTTGGTGTCTTGTCCATGAATGCTCCTCCACTTGCTGCATCAAGCATTACACGATCAGTACCACACAATCCTTCATAAAAATATTGTATTAAAAGATGCTCTGAAATTTGATGATTAGGACAAGATGCAACCAAATGTGTGAATCACTCATAGTAATCTCCAAAGGGCTCTCCATGTTGTTGTCGGATTGCACATATGTCTTTACTTATGCTTGCAGCTTTTGTGGCCGGAAAATATTGCTCTAAGAATGCTTGCTTCACCTGGTTCCATGTGTTCATTGATCCTGGAGGTAAATTATAAAGCCACTCCTTTGCCTTAGCTTCTAATGTAAATGGGAATGCTCTCAACTTGACTTGCTCCTCATCCACATTGGCTAGTCTCATTCCCGAGCATACCACATGAAACTCCATGAGATGCTTGTTGGCATCCTCTGTTGAGAAGCCATGGAACTTAAGCAAGTAGTGAATCATGCCGGACTTAAGCTCAAATCCTCCTTCTGCATTTGGATATGTGATGCACAATGGTTGTTGATCCGTATTAGGCGTTGCCAACTCCCTTAAAGTACGGTTATCAGCCATGCCTTCTTCTGGTTCTTCCTCCTCTTCCGAACTCAAATGTGATGGAGAAGATGGTGGTAAAGACACCGATGCACGCTTCTGCTTGATTGTTCCTTGAAGCTTTCGAAGTGTTCGTTCAACCTTAGGATCGTAGGAAGCTAGATCAATGCTCTTGGACCTTCGAGTACGCATATACTACGAAGAGTACCTAAAACAAAAACAAAAACAAAAACAAAAATACTAATTAGACAAGAAAAGAAAACAATAAAAAATAAGTAATTAGAAATAACAATCCCCGGCGACACGGCGCCAAAAATTTGATAGGATTAAAAGCACACTACAAAGTAGCACACAAATGTCCTATTGATTTTCCTTATTAACACTAAGATTTTTCAATTGTAGCATATGAAAATAAGGGTCTTTCCCGCAGAAGATTGTTTTATCTAACTACTTAAAATGTCACAAAAACTGGGCTGCTGTCACTACTGACCAGCCACCGTAAAATAATTATTAGACCGACTTACACTTATCTAAAGTCTACAAAATTTTATATGCAGATACTAGACACATGGAGCTACACTCACACAAATATTTGGGATTTTTGGAGTTGATTTGATATTTAAATTAAATCGAACAAAAACAAAACAGAGACAGATTTTTTAGTAGTTCACAAATTAAGAAAAACGAGTTAGGGGAATTGCTATCCACCACCAAATAATCATGCAAACATGTTATGTTTCATTCAAATTCCTTTCATTTTCGGATGAAGATGCTCAAGTTGGCTCAATGTTAGAACCCAACCTATTACTCTTTCTTATGTAGTATGTTAAGAGAATGGCGTTTTCAACTTAACTTAGTCCCTAACATGCAATCTAGAATGGTGTGTTCATAGATTTAACAAGTAGAAATCATTAAGAACGAAAAGAGTTTGAGTCATCACAAGGCATTGTAAGTACTAGCGTTGTCTTACTTATCCTAGAAATTGATTCACATGTTAATCGCAATTAACAAGTACTACTGTAGAACATATGTAGGTCCTCATTCGACAAGGGCAGGCACACACATATTCATAGCATTAGAATCCTAGATATGCTTACTAAGTATGCATCCATAGAAAACACAAAAAGAATTCATCAATGAGAAAAGTAGTGAACCAATTTTCATCCATTCGTAAAAGTAATTCAAACGAAATATCATAACAAACTTGCAATCATATTCGGGGCTTCAAAACAGCCCCTAACTACTAAAAATTAGTTACACATAATTCTCAAATTAAACCAAAAGAAAGACATGAGTTTGAGAAGATAAAACCGAGAGAAGAGAATGCCAAGATTTCCTCCTTCCTTTGCTTCCTTCCCCAACGCAACAGCCTTGCCTTTTTCCCTTGCTTTGCTTCTTTTTTTTTCTATTTTTTTTTTCACACTTTTTCTCCCTCTTTGTTGCTGCAACTTGTAGGTCTTTTCTTCTTTTCTGCTGGCCAGTTTTTTTCTCCATAACTCCCCCCACTAACAGTCATTTAGTGATGACAATAGGTGGGAGGAAATGCTAAAACAATTATAACTCTTTGGGCAGCCTTTATGCCCATTACTCTCACTTAATTTTTCATTTCCTCTGATATTTGAATAGGTGTTAGCTGGCTTGTTCTTGGCTGCATCAGTTTTGGCTGTTAGTTTTATGGGATTTATTGCTTTCAATGCTTTCTTGTTAGTTACAAATTGCTCAACCTCCTGGGAACCTTTCAGTGTTAGAACGGCCATAACTTCTTCTAGAAAATGATATTAACAATCCGCAAAATGATCCAGAAAATAGACATCCGTAGCTTTCCAAGCATATAAGGCTCATTCTCTAATTCATTCTGAGCTGTCCGCAACTTGCTTCCAAAGTCAGCTGACCTGCACAGGCAATTTTGACGAATTTATTACTTAAAATTCCACTTGTGTTATTTTTCTTTTCTTTACTTGACAACTCCTACAAAACACAAAAACAAAGTAAATAACTCAAAAATATAAGGAACTAACTAAGAAAAGACAAGTGAATTTGATGTAAAATATATATAAATATAAGCTTATCAGCTTTCCTGGGATGATTGGAAGCATTGATTGTATGCACTGGACGTGGAAAAACTGTCCAAGTGAATGGCAAGGCGCTTACGGGGACAGAAAATGAGCAAAAAGTATCATTCTGGAGGCGGTGGCATCTTTTGATACATGGATTTGGCACGTCTTTTTCGGGGTCCCGGGAGCTCAAAATGACATCAACATCCTTGCCCAATCCCCAGTGTTCAACGATGTCCTGCAAGGAAAGGCACCAACAGTTACGTATGAGGTCAACGGACGTATGTACGACGGGCCATACTACCTAGCTGACGGCATTTACCCGCGATGGTCAACATTTGTCAAAACAGTGCCACGTCTGCGGAGTGCAAAGGAAAAACACTTTGCAAGCTGTCAAGAGGGATGCAGGAAGGATGTGGAGCGTTGTTTCGGTATCCTCCAAGCTCGTTGGGCGATCATCAGGGGTGCTGTCAGATTGTTTGATGTAGAGTCGCTTCGATCCATCATGATGACGTGCATCATTCTTCACAACATGATTGTGGAAGATGAGTACGATTATGAAGCTGTTGATGAATATGAGCCAGACTCGATGAACAATTCAAGAACACGTATATATTGTGCTCATGACGCCACCGATGAGCCCGTGCAACATGAGCCATTACAAAGAGATGGACGTTACAATGAAAGGCTCATTCAACGATATACTGCATTTCAAATGCCAGACATGCACAATGCCCGACAAATTAACTTGATAGAGTACTAGTGGGCATTGAAACAAGCTGAAGATAACTAAGTTCATTTAGTGTGTTTTTTTGAATTTGGTATGTTTATGTTATTTTATTTGGTGTGTTTTATTATTTGGTATGCTTATGTAATTTTTTTTAGTGAGTTTTTAATTATTCCGTATGCTTAGGTAATTTTATTTGGTGTGTTTATGTCATTTCAATAAATATTCTCTTATAAATATTCTCTTAGTATAAATAACTTACCAAATTAATTTGAATAAATATTCAATAAATTGGAAACAACATAAATAATACAAACAATAAATAATAAATTACAACCCAAAGTGATTGGAAAATTATGTGCTCCGATTACAAAAAGTACTCTATTCATCATCACTTAACCAATTTCTGGTGCTAGGATGATCTTCTCTTGCGGTGCTAGAACCACCTTAGCTTGCTATCGTTTCTCTTGCACGCCTCCTTCGCACCACGTTCGCTTTCTCTGACTTCCAAAAAAATTTAGAATTTGGAGACTTCCCTTCTAAAGACATGTTCATAATCTCACGATCTTGTTGAGCCAGTCTTTCTTCTTTAACATGTTCCCTTTCTTGCCTAAGTAGCTCTCTTTCTCTCTTATTAGCATGAAATTCTCTCTCAACAACTGCTGCTTTTGCTTCCTCTCTAGCCCTATCAGCCTCATCTTTCGTCATTTCCCTCGCCAAAGTCAATTCACCTTGGCGAGTAAGTTCTTCCATGAACTTTGCATAATCATTCTTGGAAGCACTCCCTTTTCTCTTTGAAGCCTTCTTATCTTGAGGCCTAATTGGATAACGGGTCGAACCCGACGCTTGTTCAGGGAGGAGCGTTTCGGGCACTTCTTCTGCATCATCTTCATGAACATGATCGGGTGTAGAGTGTAGAGGGATGTTGTTCATGTGCACTTCTGGACCGACTGAAACAACTCTAAATTTAGGACAATCTTTGACAATATTCCAACATTCCCACCGGTTGAATGATTTATTTTTGCTTTTGGTTTTGGCAGCGTACCAAGCTTGTGCTTGAAGTTCCTACACAATAAAAATAAGTAACAAATAAATAATAGAAATAAATAATTATAATGAAAATAAGTAACAAATAAATAATGCAAACAACATAATTATAATGCAAGTCGGTAACAAATAAATAATACAAACAATAAATAATAAATTATGTAGGTAACAAATAAATAATACAAACAATAAATAATAAATTATGTAGGTAACAAATAAATAATACAAACAAATAATTATAATGTAAATTTGGGTATCAAATAAATAATATATTGTTACCTGATCCGAGTAATTTTTCCCCACTTCGAATATTACTACTAGCTTGTGCCAAGGCATCTCTCCACGTACTAAATGATTGGCTAAGTAATTTCCAACAACTGGACATCGATTCTTTGGTTCTTTTCCCACCAATTTTCTCAAGAAAATTGGTATGAATAAGACTCCACATCTCTCGCAACTGCATCTCATTACCCATAAGCGAACTATGAGTAACTTCAACCCAGCTAGTACACAACGCAACATCTTCAATAAGCGACCAATTCGTACCTGCACCAGTGGTCATTTTGTTGAAAAAAAATGGATTCAAACTTTGAGACAAAGAAAGGAATGTGATTGAAAGTAGTTGAGAAAATATGAAATTGTTGTGTAAGGTAGATGATAATGAGAAGGTATTTATAGAAAAGTAAAAACAATTTTTTTTTACAATTTTTTTCAGATTTTTCAGATTTTTTTTCGAATTTTTTTGAATTTTTTTGAATTTTTTTAAATTTTTATTCAATTAATTAATCTCTGCCGTTGGATATAAAAAAATTTGAATTCCAACACTCCAGATTGTGCCACGTGTCACAACGGTAACTTTTCTTAATTTTAAAACTATTTTTTCTTTTATTTTTTTATTTATAAAGAATATTAATATCCACCGTTGATCTCAGATCGAACGGTGGATATTAAATCTAACTTTTTTTTTTTTTACCGTTGAGATCGAACGGTCCAAATTAAGTAACCGTTGAGATCTAACGGACCGTGGGAAGCCACGTGGCTTCCCAACGGTAACTAACAAACTTTTTTTTTTTTCTGATTTTTGTGTCGGCGACGCGCCCCCACACACGAGTGCGGTGCACGCGCCTGACACAAATAAAAAATTTAATATTCCCTGACGCCAGGCTGACGTCAGCACTGACGTCACATAGTCCCCAGGCTCTCAGGCTGGCAATTCGCCACGGGCCCGAAGCTCGGGCCTCCACCTTCGGTCGGGCTAGCCCACGCTGGAGCCCTCCCACTGGCCCTTGTTTTCTCCACTACCCCCCGAGCACCAGCCAACGATGGGCTTGCTCTTAAAGAGATATTAATTCTTGAATAAAAAATAATATGGGTGTAGAAAGTAAATTGGGTATAGAAAAAAGTTACATGGGTTCAAATAAAATTTCTTTTCTTATAATTCAAAGTTGAAAGAATTCATGTGGGTGTAGAATGTTTATTCACTACCAAAAAAAAAAAACCTCTTTCCCGATGAAAGCCTTTCATCGGGCCAAATAAACTTTCGTTGCCAAACATTTAGCCCGACTGAACTTTGTCGAACAAAATTAGTTGCCCAAACAATGTTAATCCAAGTTTGGGCCAATGAATTTTAGAAGTTGTGTTTGCCCAACAAAACTACCAACGAAAATTCCATTGAGCAAAACGTGTTGACCAACTTGGCCAGATGAAGATAACATGATCGACAAAAGGTTTTCGTTAGTCAACATTGTATTTTATGCACATAAAAAAAATTAAAAGAAGGTTTGCTTGACGTCTTTTCGTTGAGCAAGTAATATAAAGAAAATAAATAAATAATCACAAAATACATTCTCGATGAATGTATTGGTTGGGCAAAATATTTAATTTTTTAAAAATTAATAACATTAATTAATTAAAACTTAAAAGATATCACAATAAAAAAATATTTAATTATATTAAAACTGAAATGTTCAAACAATAATATTAAAACTGAAGAAAAAAAATTACTCTAAGTGGCACATTGGGTCCATGTGGAACTACTTCAATTTAGAAGACATCCATCTTCAGAAATTACAAGCTTTGAAAATGATTGCAGAGTCAATGCTACTCGTCCATCCTTTCCACATAATCTAGAGGGATGGATCAGAGCTTCATCATGAGATGAAAATGTCTCGTGGTAGTTGTGCAGCTTATGCATCCGCTTCTTGAACCGATAAGTCCACAGCCAGGACATGCATGACTAGGACATGTCAATCTTGAAGTTGTCCTCAAATAGACAAAATACAAGTGTTAGTTTAAAAAATACATTGAATAAGTAAAACTAATTAAATATTAATTATAAAAAAATACAAAAACTTACCGAGAACAATGCCATCATTGCCTCCTTCACCTCAAGGGGCAAGCTTCTTCCATTTAGAGGCTTTCATGGGGTACTTGGTGCAGATGATGGCTTCCATCTCGCAACTCAACCGCAAGTTACTTCGATGTCTGCACGCATATGTCGTGGGCCATAAACAACTTGATCATGCCTTGCCTTATGTGGACAGTGCGTGACGACGACATTTGTGGAAAAAATGGCAAATATTTTTAAAAATTCTAATATTCCTAAAATATAAATGATTTCTACAAATTTCTGATATTTAAAAAAAATTATAATATTCCCTAAAAAATTTCTAATATTTTCTTAAATTTTTTAATATATCTAATATTTCATAAAAATTCCTAATATTTCTGAAATTTCCTAATATATCTAATATTTCCTAATTTTTTTTTAATATTTCCAAACTTTTCTAATATTTCAAATATTTCCTACAAATTTTTAATATATCAAATATTTCATAAAATTTCCTAATATTTCTAAAAATTTCATTATTTTTAAATTTCTAATTATTGTAAAAGTACAAAAAATTATAATATTTCATAAGAAAAATTAGAAAAACAATCGAGCCCACCCATCCCACCACTCACCTCATCCCCAAATGTCACTGTACAATTACCATACCTCGCAATTTCGTGAAAATATTTTAATTTCATTAATTTTGGATTTTTGGTTTCTTAGTTAAAGTTTAATTTTTCGTAATTAGTCATTAAAAATTCATAGTCCTTTTGGGAACAATGTTAGTATTTTCGAATAACTTGATCCTACAAATATGTAGACGAAAACCGTGTTTAAAGTTAAATCGATGAAGAAATTAATAAGCAAAGGCAAGGGAAAAAATGTGAATTGCACATCTCTCCATATATGGACCTGATGGCCAAACCGGGCAACTCAATTCCCTGTTCATTTGACCCGACAATCTGCAATAAATTTTCGACACCTTTCCGGCATTCTCTGGCCATTGCAGTTGACATCACCACTTGGGTTCGACTCCCCTCGACCTCCAAATCAAAAATCATCCAAGGTTCGCCCTAATTGATCACCGTATGTGGCTAATTGACGACATGAAAATCCTGAACTCAAGCGATCGATGTTGTCGTCGTTCCAGTTATCTGTCCACCACCACCATCATTTGACAGCCATTGGTTCCAGTAACAAAACCCTAACCTCAGTATGGGCGTTAGTGCATAGGCAGCGGCATAGTGGCTCCAAGATAACTCCAGCCACCTGAGGCATTTTTGACAAATTTCGTCGTCTTCCAGCCACAACTGAGCTTCGACTGATAACAGTCGACAATCTGACCGTTGCATCATCATGAAATTTTAATATACTGTTGTGGGATTAATATGAAGCTCTTAAGAATTTACATATTGGAAATCCAATTAGCAAATCTTCCAAATTGGATCATGTAGGGTGGTTGATCATATTGTTGACGAGAGTTGATTTTTGGTCAACATGTTTTAAATCGTTCTTGGATGGCGGAAGTTAGCATTACTAGAGGTCTGATAGAGCTTAGTGGGCCTACTTCAGTCAATGATGGATCTTGAGGATGTGCACCTCAGGCTACGTGCAGGTGGCACCTTACTAGGATTTACTTATTTATTGAATTCCTATACGAGATAAATGATATGTGTGATTGCGATTATGTAGATGAGCTAGAGATCATATTAAAATTATCTAGTAGAACTTGTATATCTGGGTGGCTAGATATTTGATTGTCATGTGGATTTGACAGTGTATATCCTCACAAAGCAAATCATGTGTGTTGATGTAGATGTAGGATGTATGATGTCTGATGTAACTGCACCATGTGGTAGTGTGGTACATGAATGGTCCTGTCTGATTAATCCGTATTGGGAGACCATACTATTATGTGTATGTTTATGGTCCTACCTGGTTAATTTTTATTGGGGGACCATACGTACGCATACTAGGGATGACCCGCCTGGTTATTTTGTATTGGGAGGTCCTGGTGGATTGTTTGTACAGGCTGAAAAGATTGGATTGGACTATATGGATGTTGAAGGGCTGAAAATGCTTAAACAAGAAGTAGAAGTAGGTTAAGAAGTTGGCAAAGAAATACCACGCCTCTTTGGCATCAGAAGCTGCTATTTATGCAGTCGGCTTGTTGGTGCTCGCTTAGTGACTTGATTTATGCTTGGCATACATTCTTTTATTATTGCGTTGGCTTGTAGATTCGGTGTTTGTAATGAATCCTTTATGGGGTTATGAAGTGCAGCGCCGTGTGCTATTTCTGTTTTCAGTGATGTTGTATCACAAGGCAGGAAATTTCCTACCCTTGTTACTCACCAAGAATCCCTCAAGTCGAAGGGGTTTCCGAGACAAAAGCAATGATCGAGTTCCAACTGAAGAAGCATCTGCCCATGGAACTTGCTGTAGGAAATGTCTCCATGGAAGAGAAGCGGATCTTCCCTGTTCCGGTTCTCTTTTAAAGAACTTCTCTCCTGTTATCTGGCTGAACTTCCGGACAATTCTGTTTGTTATTTTATTGTCAATAACATGTTCTAATGTATATTTATTTTACTTTTATCAGGTACGATGCTTGAACCTGAAGACTACTATGGGCAAACCATTTCGCGTGTATGGCGAAATTGGTCGATTGCCTCTGCAGATGAGATGGCAATAAAACTATTGTAGCCATTTAACTAGCAATATGTGCTTTGGCATAACGATAAGGGTAAGCGTAGTGTATGCATCTTTGGGCTTGTTTGGGATAGTTAAGCAGTTATGCTTTTAAGTGCTTTTGCCAGGTGTTTTTATCAGAACGACGTTAAAATTGTTCTAAAGAATTCAACAGCCTTGGTCGTTGTGGCCACTTTTTAAACGGAAAACCAAAAATGCATTGCACTATGTCATAAGCCTTATGATGGTTGAACGTCCCAATTCTATCAAAACAGAAAACCAATAGCTGATACAGTAAACCAGTCAAGGAAACTAGGCATCTTGTAATCAGTTCAATACATTACATCTTACGCTCGCAAAAACTATTTCGGAACAAAAGCAAAGGACTGTAGAAAAGAGAACACGGCTGCAAGCGAGATATAAATTGGTGCCTGATGTAGAACCATCTGCAATTATCTTTCGATCGCTGCTACATGCATTCAAATGCTCTAACTTGGTCCACAAGAAAGAAATCGACTGGAGAAGTCTGTCAAAATTTTAATAGCAAACTGCTGTCACAATTGATGCTAATTAAAGATTATAAGACTATGAATACAGAGTGTGGGTAGAGTTATTAGTAATCGGATTTGAATAATGAATTTTGATGCAAAAATCTATATGCGAAGATTGTAGAAAAAGGTATGTAGGCTAAAAAATATATTTGTTATTGATACGTGAATGTGGAAAAATGGAAGAGAATGCAAATGGAAGAGAATGCTTATGGAAGAGAATGCAAATGGAAGAGAATGCTTATTTTTTCATTATTTTTCTCTACAAGATTACAAGGATATATATACATGATACAAATGTGTAGGTAGGACAAGGTAGCCGTCCTAGTGTGTAGGTAGGACAAGGTAGGACGGCTGTAGGACGGCTTGACGGCTGTAGGACGGCTAGTGTGTAGGTAGGACAAGGTAGGACGGCTGTAGGACGGCTTGACGGCTGTAGGACGGCTTATTCTTCCAATAATAATATTATATACAATTACACAAGGACTCCAACCATATTCCTTATTTGTCTAACACTCCCCCTCAAGTTGGAGAGTGGATGTCAAGAACTCCCAACTTGCGTAACATACCCGAAAACTTTTCTTTCCCAAGAGGTTTGGTAAACAAGTCTGCCAACTGTTGTGCCGTACCCACATGCTTGGTCTCTATTGTGCCATCTACAATCTTATCTCGTATAAAGTGACAATCCATCTCAATGTGACGAGTTCGTTCATGAAAAACAGGATTGGCAGCTATATGTAACGCTGCTTGATTATCACAAAATAAAATGGAAGGACCATCCAAAGGAATGTTCAAATCCTTCAACAAAAAACGAAGCCAAACTATCTCGCAACAAGCACCTGCCATGGCCCTATATTCCGCCTCTGCTGAAGAGAGCGAAACGGTTTTCTGTCGCTTAGTCCGCCAAGAAATCAAAGAACCGCCCAAGAATACACAATACCCAGTAGTCGAACGGCGAGTGATAGGGCAACCTGCCCAATCAGAATCACAAAACGCAGTTAACTTGGTCTGGTTGTCAGAACGAAATAATAAACCTTGACCTGGAGTAGCCTTCAAATAACGAACAATACGAAGCGCAGCATCCATATGAGATATCCTTGGCTCGTGCATAAAACGGCTTAGAACATGCACAGAATAGGTGATATCCGGCCGAGTGATAGTGAGATATATTAACCGACCTACTAATCGTCGATACTTTTCAGGATCCTTGAGAAGTTCTCCTTTATCAGATAATTTTGTGTCATCCATAGGAAAAGCAATGGGTCGTGCTCCCAAAAAACCATAGTCCTTGAGAATCTCTAATGCATACTTGCGTTGAGAAATATAAATCCCTTGTTTGGAACGAGAAACCTCAATACCCAAAAAATATTTTAAATCACCAAGGTCTTTTATCCGAAAATGATCACGGAGAAAAGACTTCAGAGAATTAATGGCACTAGCATCATTGCCTGTAATCACAATATCATCCACATAAATGAGCAAAGCTGTGAAAGAAATACCAGACTTTTTAGTGAACAATGAATAGTCAGCTTTGGATTGTTGAAAACCGGCAGAAATGATGGCACTAGTGAATTTGGCAAACCATTGGCGAGAAGCCTGCTTAAGACCATAAAGTGACTTGTGAAGGCGACACACAAGATTCTCCCCCTGTCGCCGAAGACCAGGAGGAGGAGACATATAGATTTCTTCATGTAAGTCACCATGTAAGAAAGCATTATTAACATCAAGTTGATGAAGATACCAAGACTGACTAGCAGCAAGAGCAAGAAGACAACTCACCGTAATCATCTTAGCAGTAGGAGAAAAAGTGTCATGATAATCAATACCTTCAGCCTGAGTGAAGCCTTTAGCAACCAAACGAGCTTTGTAGCGGTCAATAGAGCCATCGGAATTGTGCTTGAGTTTGTACACCCACTTACAACCAATGGGAATTTTGCCAGGGGGTAAGGAAGTTAAAGTCCAAGTATCATTAACATGTAAAGCTTGAAGCTCATCAGTCATAGCACGTTGCCAATTGGGGTCAGTGGCAGCCTCGGCAAAGGAGGAAGGCTCCACAGTCCGACTGACAGAGTTAATGTAAGAAAAATGCCTGGGAGAGTAACGGTGATAAGAGAGAAAATTACAAAGTGGATATCGCGTACCTTGTGTAGAACCGGGTTGCGAAGTCGAAGATGGGTGGGATGGCAGAATCACCTGCGAGCAAACGTAGTCTTTTAAATAGGATGGAGGTTTATGGGCATGGGAAGAGGTGCGGGGAAGGGGAGGATTGGTAGGTAGTGGGGGGTAGGGATGTCCGTGGGTAAAAGGGTGAAAGGTAAGGAAGTAGCGGGGGGGGGAAGGAAGGGATACCGAGAGGGCAGGGGCATGGGGAGGAACGGGTAATGGGGCAGCAAGGGAATCTGTGGGAGGCGTGGAAGGGGAAGAAGGTGGAGGAGGGTGAGGCGTCGGGGCAGGAAGGGGTGGGTTATATGTAAAGTCCAGAGAGGGTGGGATGGGTAGGGTAGGCGAAGAGGATGGGATAGGAGGGTGAGAAACGGCATAAGGGAAAGTAGTTTCGTGAAAGATGACGTCTCGACTAGTGAAAATGCGGTGATTGTCGAGATCGTAAAGGGTATAGGCCTTTTGTCCATGAGGATAACCGAGAAAAATGCAACGATGAGCCCGAGGGGAAAATTTGGTGGTGGGAGTGACAGAGGTGGCATATGCCAGACAACCAAAGACGCGGAAGTGGTCATAAGATGGGGTTTTCGAAAAGAGAACCTCAAATGGGGATTTATGATGGAGAAGACGGGTAGGGAGACGATTGATGAGATAAGTAGCGGTAAGAACACATTCCCCCCAAAACTTGATAGGAAGATGGGATTGAAAACGAAGGGCGCGAGCGGTTTCAAGAAGATGACGATGTTTTCTTTCAACAACGCCATTTTGTTGGGGGGTATAAACACAAGAAGTTTGTAAAAGCACCCCATGATCAGAGAAAAAACTACGAAGAGATAAAAATTCACCACCATTGTCAGTACGAATGCATTGGATGGTAGTGCGGAATTGGGTAGTGACATAAGCAAAAAAATCCTTAATTAATTGTTGAGTGTCGGATTTATGTTTCATGAGGAAGACCCACGTAAAGCGAGAAAAATCATCCACAATGGTTAAGAAATAATGAGCACCAGAAAGAGAAGAAGATTGACGATTCGGGCCCCAAATATCACAATGAATTAAAGCAAAAGGGAAAGTGGATGAAATTGAACTCAAAAGAAAAGGTTGACGAGTTTGTTTTGCCAACGGACAAACATCACAAATATGACTAGAATCAAAAGTGCAATTAAGAGAGCTAGATGCTAAAGCTTGCAAACGAGTGGAGGAGGGGTGACCAAGACGCCTATGCCAGAGGGAGGAGGGGATGGTAATGATGTTGCAGAGAGGTTGACGGGTGGGGAGAGAAGAGGTAAGGGCCACAAGGTAATACAGATCGCCACGTCGCTTACCCACACCAATCATCGCCTTCGAAACCAAGTCCTGCAAAACACACCAAGAAGGAAAGAAGGTTATGGAACACGATAATCCATCTGTAAGTTTACCAACCGATAAAAGGTCCACTCGGAAATTAGGGACACATAAAACATCCTTCAAAGTAACTGATGAATTTAAAGGAAGAGTGCCGGTAAAAGTAATGGGAGCGGAAGCACCACTAGGCAAAGAAACAGGCGGCAAATGTGAAGGAGAGCGATTAACCAAACATGAAGCGGAAGAAGTAATATGATCCGTAGCACCACTGTCAAGAATCCATTGACCATGACGAGATGTGACAGGTAACAAACCTTGGGCAAAATCAGTAGTGAGCACGGCATTGGCCTGAGGAGGGGTGGTGGTGTCACGTAGAGCAGCTAGAACACGGGAGTGCTGCTCGGCAGAGAGGTCAGGCATGGCAAGCTGCAAGTCATGCAAAGTGGGCTGGGCCCCGTGCACTTGGTGGGTCGCTGGAGTAGAAGAGGAGGCGGGGGCCTGGGTGAAATTATGGGGCCGGGAAGCAGAAAACCGTGGCTGCCGGGGAGGACTGGAAGGTGCATGGCTGCGGGAAGAACTGGAAGCAGTGGCACGGCGCGGTGGTCGCCACGGTTGGCCATGGAGGGGATGGCCAACGGGATAGCCATGAAGTTTATGGCAGGTGTCTCGGGTATGATAATCAAAATTGCAGTAGGTGCAGTGGAGGGGAGGACGAGCAGAGGAGGGACAGGATGGGCCACGAACAGTCATGGGAACGGCAGAGAAAGCTGCCGAAAAAAAATTAGGGCTAGGGTTATAAACCTGCTCTGTATACCATGTAGAAAAAGGTATGTAGGCTAAAAAATATATTTGTTATTGATACGTGAATGTGGAAAAATGGAAGAGAATGCAAATGGAAGAGAATGCTTATTTTTTCATTATTTTTCTCTACAAGATTACAAGGATATATATACATGATACAAATGTGTAGGTAGGACAAGGTAGCCGTCCTAGTGTGTAGGTAGGACAAGGTAGGACGGCTTATTCTTCCAATAATAATATTATATACAATTACACAATGACTCCAACCATATTCCTTATTTGTCTAACAAAGATGTCTGAATTGAGCATTACCTGGCAAACCTTTGCATTCACACTCATAGTCACATTTTTTTATTTGGTAGAAAAACAAAACACTACTGGAAAAACTCCTCAGCGAACAGTGCGGAGAAAATCTTGAAAATTGAAAAGAACATCGGTGGGAAGGAGGAACAGCCCTGTGGAAGGACTACTAAGTCAGCATATGGAACTTTGAGGAAATCAGCGGCCTCATGATTGTCAACAACAGATCCAGAAGTCCCCAACACTGAAATTTGGAAGAAAGAAAGCTGAAGCAACCTTGTCCATCAGTAACGGAAAATCTTGAAACAGAATTTGAGAAGTGGCATCGAATGAACCTGTCAAATTGTGATCGAATGAACACGTCAAATTTTAGGGATAAACACAGTAGAAGAGGAAACCCTCTTCAGTTTCAGTCACTCTCCAACTTAGCATTACAACAAGAAGTACAGAAAACAATAAAAATGAAATGCAAACAAGATTATTTCCAACGAGAAGAGAGGTCCGTAAAAGTAAGCACTATGAAAATCACTACTTTTATAACTTACAGGTACAGACTACAGATACTGTATGTGATAGAGAGTAGATAATTACCACCAAAAGAAGTTGGACCCCCTAAGATATTTATACGGGTTCCCCATCGATCTCTATGCGAGGAATGTGAGCAATCTTGGGCCAATCTTCCCCTTCACTCTGGCAACGTTGCTGTAGCAAAGGACATTTCTTCAATATCAACTCAGAAAGAGAAGCAGGTAGCCCTTCCTCTGGCAAGCGCTGGAGCTCAGGGCATTCCACAATTGTCAAGTTTTCAAGGGAGGTGAGATGTCTAAACCCCTTGCCGTCCAGATTTGAAAGATGTGAGATGAAGACAGAAGTGATAGTGGTGGGGAGCAGCCCCTCCTCAGGAAACATATCAGGTTCTTCACTGTTTTCAAAGCTAACTTTCAAGTTTCTGAGAGAGGTGAGCGTTCGTAGACCCCACTGCATACGGTTTGCAATGAGCTTTTTGCAAGAAAAGATGGAAAGTGATTTTACTTGTGAAGGAAGTCCTCCTTCGGGAAATGATTCCAATTCCGGGCAGTCTCTAATGAGCATAAAATGAAGAGATGGGAGAAGGGTGTGCATCTGTTCCGGCAATGACCTCAATTTCTCACACCCACAGATCTTTATCTCGGTCAAGTTGGGTGCTCGCAACCCTCCATTGGGGAAACAAACAAAATTTGGGCATAAAAATATATCCAAGTAATTGAAAAATAGGAGACTAGAAGAGTGAGATTCTTGTGAAACAGTAAGGGATTCTAGATTAGTTCCAAACAACTTCAGCTTTTCAAGTTTTGGGAAGCAGTCTAGTGGTAACATTCGGCTTAGCTTGGGACAAATCAGCAAACCGAGCTGGGAAAGATTGGGGAAAGCTCCATCGTCTTCATTAAATCCAATGTAACACCATTCTTGCAACTCCTGCATATTGCAGAATTTCAAAACTTTCAGACATCTAAATGACTTGATTCCACAACTACCGCCGTAGCCATAAAACTCAGGACCTATCGACACCACTCCATTTAACCCTTCAATAGAAAGATCTCTGAGGGAGGGTAGCTGACCCAGTGGTGGCAAGAAGCAACAGTTTCCACAGTTCACAAGTTTCAGACCAACTAAATTGGAGTAAGAAAAATCTCCTAACCAGCTAGGAAATCTTGTACCTCCATAAAAATGGATACTGAGTATTTTTATGTTCGTATGGGGTTGGAGGCTGTCGAGCACTTCTCTATCTTTTTGTGAGTTGTCAGTGTCACCTTCCCATTCCAAACTTAGTTCATTGAGGCAATTCTTGTCCCGTATACTGGCCTCCGATGCATCCGTGACATTGTCAATATGATGAAGCCCTACCATACGAAATTTTCCACACAAATGTTTAAGCTCCTTCAACTCTACAATGTTATGCCCAGTACGTTTGTCTAAGACAAACTCACTTAACGTCCGTAGATCTTTCAATTTTCCAATATGTGGTGGCATCCTTTCTAACTTTGTACCTTCGATATCAAGATGACGCAAGTTGATTAGTGCTCCCAAGTTAGTTGGCAACTGAGTGAGAGCTCGACAATAAGATACCAACAGCGTTTGTAAATTATACAGAGTACATAATGTCTCAGGTAACTTTTCCAGTAGAGTGGAAGATAGGTCCAAGTACCTTAGATGTTTCAAGTTGCTAAACGAGTTAGGCAACTCCTTAATTGTGTAGTATGATAAAGTGAGCACTCTTAAGCATTGTAGCCCTGGCAATAGATCATTCAGTACCGTGTCCAACAATTGAAATGACGGACATGTTGGATTCCGTTGTGGTAATGATAGGAAGGTGTGCAAATACTTTGCTTTATATAAAGCCTCAAATTTCTCATAATCACGACCATCCCTACCGATCAAAAATGAAAAATGACGTGTCTTCCTCACAATGTCGAATGAGTCATTGTCTTCCAACCTCAAACAGAATTCTCCGGATACAAACTTTGCTAAATCGTTGATGAGATCATGCATGATGTAACCATTGTGAACACTTGATGAATGTTGAAAAAATGACCTTGATACTAGCTCATTGAAGTAGTCAACTCCAACTTCTTCCAACGGTTTCTTCTTTTCTTGTCGTAAGAAATCTTCGGCCATCCACAGCAAAACCAATCTTGATTTTGTAAATTCATAACCTTTGGGAAACACCGAACAATAGGCAAAACAACGCTTAAGATGTGGAGGCAAATAATAGTAGCTCAACCATAAGGCTGGCAGAATGTTACTTTCCTTATTTGACAACTCCCATATGTCACTCTTAAGTACATTTTCCCATTCTTTCATACTGAATTTAGAGCGTAAGAGACCCCCGAGTGACTTTGCAGCTAAAGGAAGTCCTTTACACTTTCTAACAATTTGTCTTCCGATTACTTCAAGATTGGGATGCGCGCTAATGACACTGGCATTTTGGAAGGCATGCTTTGCAAATAACCACCAACAGTCTTCCTCGGATATCTGTATCAAATGGTGAGCTGGAAGAGTACCCATCATAGACGCAACGCTTTCATTACGCGTTGTGACAATGATTTTACTTCCATGTGCTCCAAATTCAAAGGGATGCCTTAATATATCCCAGTGAATGTAGTTCTCATTCCAGACATCGTCAAGAACAAAGAGAAACTTCTTCCCTGTCAAAGCTTCCTTAAGTTTAACCTGAAGCAGATTTAGGTCGGCGATATCACAAGTTTGTAATGTGACGAAGCCACATATTACTTGTGTGACTCTAACAATGTCAAATTCGTCTGAAACACAAACCCACGCTAGAAGGTCAAAATGCTGCTTCACTCTTACATCGTTGTATACAAGCTGAGCAACGGTGGTCTTTCCGATCCCGCCCATACCCACTATAGGAATGACACTTATCCTATCGTCGATCACATCATCGGATAACAAAAGTTTAGTGATCCTCTCCTTGTCCTCTTCTCTTCCATACACACTTGAATCTTCCACCAAAGAAGTTGCAGGTAATCTCATCTTTGTTCTATGTGTGACACCTATTTTCAAATCGAGGACATCTTTTTCCTTTGCAATAAAATCCAGTCTCTCAAAAATTTCCTCTATCTTGGGGTCTATTCCTTTGTCAAAAGAAGGAAAGGAATCAGAGAAAAGTTGTTGTACCTTACTGGTGCTACTTCCAGATCGATCAGCTTCCAACTTGCGCTTTAGTACTTCTGTTTTGATGTCACTCAACAGTTCCTCAGCATCGTAGACCGCATCTTTAAGCTCATCGAGCCACTCCTTCACGTCGGAGTTGATAATTTGCTTCTCCTCAGCATCATCAAGAACAACATTAACAGATCGTAACGTGCTCTTCAGCTTGTCTAGTAATCTTTGTGTCTGTTTCTTTCCCCTGATGTAGTCCATGACCTCCCGAGAAGCCATCATACGAAATACCTCCTGAAATAAAGCTGAGAGAAAAGCTCCACCAACAACCTCCAAAGCCATTTTTTTAGTTTCTTGTAATTTGCAAATGGAATTGGGAACTGAAAGAAGGGAGACTTGGAGATGCATAAAACAATGGGAGACTTGGAGATGCGTATAACAAACCACATCCAGTACTTGTCAGACTTTATGTTCCCCATCTTAATAGAATAATAATCAAATGGAGACCAACTAGTGGACTTGGATTGTGTGCTTTTCCCGTTCCATACTCTTCCTATCCTTTTTATTTCTGTGATCACGATTAAATCACGTCAATATTTTATATTTCTATTATTTTTTATCTTATTATTTCTATAAAAATTTAATATAAAATATTGACATGATTTAACCGTGACCACAAAAATAGAAAAGAATCAGAAGGGTATGAGATGTGAAGGGCAAACACTCCAGGTTCCAATGAGTCTACCACTAATATAATAGTGCGTTATTTATTTTTAGGTCACTATGTAATATATAATTATTATTATTATTTTAAAAGAGAGGATGTGATTTCGCCACGGTAACCATCTTTTCAAAAGATTATGTAATATATAACTACCGTTTGTCTATACATTTTGTATGTATAAAGTGTGTATGAACACATTTTTTTAGAAAAATGAAAATGAGAGAGAGGGAGAGAGAACGTGGGGAGGGGGGGGAGTGGGAAGTTTTTGTTTTTGTTTTTGGTTTTTTTTTATTTATTTTTATAAATATTGGAGGTATTTTAACATCACTTGTAAGTGAGGCTTCAATAAAAAACAGTAAAATTTGGATTTGTGAAATTACATTATTGCCCATCATTTTTTTGTGTAATAGAAGACTAATTTGTCTTTTCATATTCTTTTAGTTGACAAAGAGGGTTTTATTAATTAATAAGGTTTTGTACTACGTTGTGATAATAAAATTGAGAAATAAAGAAGTAAAGTGTTTAATAAATTTTAGTTGTAAAGTGCTTTTAGCAAAAAAAAAAAACAAAAAAAAATAGTATTATAGTGTTTAAAAACTTTTTATGTAAATAACTGTAAATGTATAAAATAAGAAGAGAGACATATAATTCTTAATTTGAATTTATTCTAAATACTAATTTATTTCAATTCTTTATTTTTTATTCTTCAAAATATCTGGTATTATTTTGTTAATGTTATTCTTGGATAAATTCACTTAAAATTTTCATTTAAAACCTTTATTGATGAAAACTGGGTTCAGTGGATTTTTATCAGGTGCCTTATCTATCATTTTTGCTCTACTAGTCATCTTCATCATCAACAAATTTCCTGTACTAGTCGTCTTCAACGTCAACAAATTTCCTGGTATCAATAAAGAAGCTTTAATGAAAAAGAATTCTCCAAACATTGTATTAACCAAAAATCATTTAATAATTTTATTTATTGAAAAAAACTTAAAAATAATGAAAAAAACTTAAGTTTTAACGAAAAGGACACAAATTTGAAGATGACACAAGTTTAATATATTAAAAAACAAAATAAAAAAAGTAATGAAAAACTGAGGCACAATCACACTGTCTCTCCTCTCCCTCACTATTTCTTAAACTGTTTTCAAGTGCATTTTCGTCCATGAAGAAAAAGACGGAAATTTGCATCCACAGATACGTCATAGATATGACAATAAAAATATGTACATGAAAACATCCATGATCAAGTTTATTCAAGAGAGAGTTATATTCCTTGTTACAATTAGAGGCAAGCTTTTTGTATTCATCAATTTTCAGCAAAATCTTTGTTTCCTATTAATTTTCTCCTCTTAATTTCTCATTTGAAATTGTAACGGTATCCTAATAGCAGAATACTTGGATCCGTCAATTATTCGGGAGTATTGGAATAGTATTGTATTCGTGCTTCATAGGTAGTAGGGAGTTATATTAAAGGAAAACTAATGAAAATAGCTTCAAAATTTTGAATTTTAACTAAAATGTCATCTTATAACTTTATTTAATGATAAGGATAAATGAAAGAAAAGGAAAAGAAAAAAAATCTACCAAAAGCATGCAAGGCGCACGCCAACTCGTGTTCAGTTTCAAAATTAGTATCCTGTTCAATTTCAGTAATAGTCAGTTTAAGATATAGTTAGTATTCAGTTTAAGAAATAGTGATAATACCATTGTTCAATTTAAGAAATAGTCAATGTTCAGTTTAAAAAATAGTGTAGCACCAATGTTCAGTTTCAGAAATAGTCAGTCGAATCTTGATCTATGCTTTGTACATATCCCGGAGGTAGGGTATGTTAGATATACGAATAATTGGTGACGTCACGTGTCTATTTTGGACGTATGTCGGAATCGGGGCATGACAACATGGGCTGAGGAAGTGGTGTGGCATAGGCCACGGTTTGGGCTACCACGTCTAAGCAGCTTGCGAAAAATGAGGAAACTGCTTGAGTTTGATTTCTTAGCTGCCATAGATGGAATAATCAAGGATGGAGTTGCCAAGATCGAAGCTGCTGAAGATGAAGTAAGCGCGAAGTGGCTGCTGCCCCCTAACCATTTGCTGCTTAGTTGGTCTTCAAGTATTCAATCTTTTGAGCTGTGTGGCCTTCTCACACTAGATAGCTTACCCAGATGGGTGTTGGAGAATTAGTTTACCCTTTTGTACTAGAGAGCTTACCCATATAGGTATCGAGGAGTTTTGTTTACCTTTTTGAACTGAAGAGCAATTAGTTTAACCTCTCACACTAGAGAGCATACCCATATGGGTGTCAAAGAATCGCTTTACCCTCTCGCATTGGAGAGCAATCAGTTTAACCTCTAGCACTAAAGAGTAGACCCATATGGGTGTCGGGGAATTGGTTTACCCTCTCGCACTGGATAGTAGACCCAAATGGGTGTCGGGGAATTGATTTACCATCTCGCACTAGAGAGCATGTAAATCGTTGTCGTGAGTGCAGTTGAGGAAAGCTGGATAACTAAAATAATCCTTAACCTGTGAGGTATTGTTCGGTGATCTGGTTAAGACTTCGAACTACTTATGGAACCCGCGTAAGGGTTTACATAGGAAGCACGGTGAGCTACTCCTAGACTTTCTTTAAGTATTGCACCATCGTTAAATGTTTCGTCGTGTGTCCTTTTGAGGCTTGGTTGGTGATCAGCTAAGAATCTGAATGGATTACAAGCTTCTTCATCGCTAAATCTTTCATTAGCAGGGGCTGCTAACAAACTCTGCTCTGTTATTGGATGCTTTGAAGTTTGGAGTGTCATGGGTTTGGTCGGTTAAGCCACGGGGCAAAATCGGCACGGTTGGGAATCGTGGTGCAAGATCGACACAGTTAGGAGCCATTGCGATAAATCAAGGGTTGTCGTGAGCCGTGAAGCAGGTAGGCATGCTGTGAGTGCAAAACTAGGGCTAGCTTGGGCCATATTGTGCGCTATAAGATGAATTAAACCATTAGGTCTGTGATGCTCAGCTACTGGTGATGTGCTACTTCAGTATTGAACTATCTGAAGTGTTGAGAACAAAGTTTGCCCCTGGTCCTTAAAAGTTGGGCTAGTGTGTTCTTGGTAGTTGGGCTGGTGTGTTCTTGGTAATTGGGCTGGTGTGTCCTTCTGGTACTCGTCTGCCCCCGGTGCGCCATTAGGCTGAACTGTTACGTTTGTCGGAATATAAATAATCTTTGTATCCGACAATCTATGTGGGATAGTCCTGTCTACTTGATCTTGTCAATGAAATTTGACCTGCTTATGTTGGTCATATCGTGTCAAAACGTATCATCAAGCTTTGTTGCACTGGAAATCACGCAATTGTTCGATTATGAGCATCTCCACTTCTTCCTAAATTTTCCTCTAGTAGGGGCAGTGGAGTTTCCGGCTACCCTAGGTCGTGACCTGTTAGTCTAGGCTTCTCTTCCATGTGCTCGGTTCGTCTATGTCGCGGCTGCGGTGCATGTAGTACGTTCCTAGCATGCAAGCAAATTACTTACAGGCTGCTGGTTGAATTTGAGCCGAATTGAGTGACTGCTTATCTTCGTCCGTTGTGTTGCCTACTCCGATATGAGGTGGATGAGGCTTCTTACAGGCTTAACCGCGAATGAACAATTTACCTATAAGGTTGCTCATGTTGATTACCGAAGTATGGCCCCAACTGTGAATGTATGCTTGTCTATGGGCCTAACCGAGAGTGCATGCTCCTCTGTGCACTAAGATGAGAGTATACGTTATCTTAGGGGCCTAGTTGGGAGTGTACACTGCCAGAACACTTGGTTCATGATTAGTCGAGTGGCTGCTTACCGGGATGCTATTGGAGAGGTTTGTCGTCTGCCCTTGTCCTACTTCGGAACATCTTGTCTGGGGCACGCTACATCTTGGTACGTTGCAAGACCTAATTCAACAAGGTAGTCTGTTGCGCAAAGACGTTTGTTAACTTTATGACTTGTCGATATAAGTGTTGTTTGCCATTTGGGGTGGAAGAGCTTGGACTGTATACTTCTCCTTAAGTAGTGGAAGTGTAATGGACTTTGGGTGCGAGATTTAAGTTAGGAATGACAAATTTATGGAAAAATGGGGTGAAAATACCCCCAGTTCAATCGTCGGTCCAGATTTGAAGCCGAGATGGTTGAACTGGTCTTCGACCAGTTGGGATTGCTTAGGGGGCCACGAGAGTGGTTAGGCCTCAGATTGGATCGTGGGAACAGGTCGGGCAACTGGCTTGGATTGCCCGTGTACGGTGGGTGTGGGTGTTAGGCTTGGGCTTTACTCAGGAGCGCGCTGGGCTGGCATTAGCCTTAGGCCTGCGCGAGCGCTAGGCTGCTTTTCCTACCATAACTGCTTGGGCTTGCGCTGCTAAGGTAGTGATTCAGGCCACTCGCATTAGGCCTGGCTCGGCTGCCTTGCAGCGCGGGCTGCAGATTAGGCCTTGTGCTAAGTGGACTAGGCTTGGGCCTACGCTGCTAGGGTAGTGGCTCGAGCCGGCTCGCGCTAGGTCTGGCTCAACTGCCTTGCAGCATGGGCTACAGATTGGGACGTGTGCCAAGTAGACGAGGCTTGGGCTTGCACTACTAAGGCAACGGCTTATGCTGCTACAAAGTGGTATGGGCCTAAGCTTATGACTGCAAGGTGAGGCATTCACCGTGAGTCCCCATCTCGACGTGAGCTGCCACCATGGTAGCTGCCATAGGCATAGCCACGATGGTGTTCCTTAGGGGTGGTGTTGCTCCACTCGTCGTCACATTGAGCCTCATGGATCGTCATGGTCCTAATTCTTGAACGTTGGAATTTTCGTTCGTTGTGGTTTCTGAGTTTTTAGTCATTGTACTTTTCTTTTACATTTTATCAAAGAATTTTTATAAATAAAAATTCTAAGAATAAGAACGTATGAAAAATCTACAAATGAACAAGAAAACAAAAACCTTGAATGCGAAAGTCTTTTACGAGCATGTGAATCAAGACTCTTTTAAAAGAGAATTGGACTTAGGATTTGGAGAAAATAAGGGGCTATATATAAGGGTGTGGCCAACCTTATTAGGAGAATTGGGACTGAACACATTTGGTTGATTTGTGGGATTGATTGCAAGATATTATTTCCATAATATCTTACAATTACTTTAGGCAATTAATCAATTAATTAATTTATTTAGGTAATTAATCCTAATTTGAAAAGAATAATTGGGAGTTACCTTGTGGGTGAAGATTTGATGAGGAGTGATGAGAGGGTTTAAAAGAATACCATTTTGATCACCTTTGACCTCGATTGAGCCGTTATTGTCCATTGTATGCACGTAGGAATCCTGGTGTGCCTCGAGGGTAATTTTATCTTCTTAACCCAAAAGTTCACTGGTAGCCTCTGTGATTTTCTTGATTATTTTTGGCTCCACAGTATTGAATCTTAGTTTTTTAAGATTTTACATATCACAGTGTCGTGTCGTATCTTATCAGCTTATCAATATCCATGTTTCATTACCTACCACAAATTCCAAATCATTCATAACCCCCATTCTTCCAAGGCTCAAATAAAGAATCCCAAATTCAATCTCTTCCCCTGCACACATTGTCGAAGCACACTGCTATAAGTCACCAAGAATTTGCAACATACGATTTGAAGGAAGATAAGGTTTGTCGGTGGTTTAAGGATCCCATGAAAGGGAAGGAAGATAGAGATCCCATGAAAGTGAAGGAAGAAAGAACGGGGACAAGAAAGAGAGAGGGTGACAAACTTATCTAGTTGATTTCTTTCTGGTTCTATACATGCTTGAAACTTCCAGTTCAAATTGTTAGATATAAGAAACTATGGAAACTTCTGGTTCCATGAATATGATTCAATGAGTTTTTAAGCAAAGATGTTTTTTAATATCATATACTTCCACATGAATTCTCGGGCATCATGAATCCAGGAAAGTATTTCTTGCCTAAGATGTCAATGGCAACCACATCGAGTTTTGCTAAGTTCACCATTTTCAAATTCCCAAAAGAAAGAAATTCAAGTATGACAGATCTTGTGATAATTAACTCATACCATAGAAACACATGTCTATACGAAGTGTTAGAACTTCAAATTCTTAACATTATTATATTTTGAACTTTAGGTCAAAACTCTATACATATGTATTTGAAATTTACCTCGATATCGATATTATAAGAACTTTTAAGTTCCTAATTTTGGAATTCATGCACATAGTTAATCTGTGCATGGATTAAGAAGCTTATGGTCCTTATTTACATGAATTAAGAAACTTATGGTCCTTATTTAATAGTCTGTGGACTGAGGTACTTATAGTCATCCTTTCAATTAGGTTGAGGAAGCACTGCTCTCTTAATTGGTTCAAAAACTTTAGGTTTTAAGTTTACGAAAACTTTGCATCCGATCATTTTATATGAAGAGAATCAAGGAACTTCAAGTCCGATCTTTTTATATGATAGAACTTCAAGCCCAATCTTTTTATATGATAAGGATCAAGGAACTTCAAGTTCTAATTTGATCAAGGAACTTCGGGTCCTGTATATACTATAGTACAATAAATAAATTAAAGTAAAGGGTGGTAATTCCTACCACTTTAAATAAATTGCTTTTGAATATGTAAAGATTGTGAAAAGGGCTTTAATTCTGCACCATTCATATAAATATCAAAACTTAAGGATAATAATTGTTATTATAAGAAGGGCAACAATTCAGCGCCATTCATGCATATATATTAAATATAGGAAGGGTGAGGGTGATCAATCTGTACCATTCATATTATAATAGTCCAAAATGGTCTTGATGGTTACAAGGTATTCGAAAGATAGCCCATGTGGTAAAAGAATTCAAATTTAAACTCCTGTGGTGTAGTCCATTAATTTAGTCCAAAATGACTTTTCCATTAAATGTCCGTTAAATGCATAGGTAAACTTGTACTTTTACGTGGTGTTTTGAAAAACAATATTTTAGTAGCAATAAATACCTTTTATTCCAATCAGGATCCTCTCCTGAGCTTAGGAGGCTGAGCCTCCTGAGCAAATCACAGGGGGCCGTTGTTTGTAGCCTTTGGCTTTTGATCCAATGGCCCGTGTGATTTGCTCAGGAGGCTTAGCCTCCTAAGCTCAAGAGAGGATCCTGATCTCAATTCACCCACCATTTTTATTCTGGAGGATTTTATTTTGTTAATTATACTAAAATTTAGAACAAGAAAAAGAATTTAGCTTTGAGGAGAAGGAGGAGGAGGAAGAGTTGTGCTTCCTTATTCTTTGTTAGATTGTTGCCATTCTTGGAGAGAAGTTGTCTTGCTCTCACAATTTCCCAAATTGTTTTCCAAGTGGGTTGGATCACAGCAAGAAGCCAATTATGACCAGCTGCTTCTGGGAAAAGCTGCTTTATCATCCTCTCAAGCAGCTTAACTTTTGTGCTGCCCCAGCCTCTTGAAAAAAATTGAGGGCTCCTCTTTGTTTTGTGCATGAATACACCATAAACATGGTCTATATCAAGAATATAATGTAGTGTTCCAGATTCGCAACACCATTTTTGGGAAAAACCCATAAATTCACACCAAATTTTCACAAAAAGTTGGGGTTTTTAATCAATTTAAACAAAACCCATGTGGGATTATACGGAAATTTCAAGAAACCGACAAGAACCCAGAATCCGGTGTTGGGAAAAATAAGATTTTGTGAATTTTATCATCGGAAAATCATGACTTTAAGGGATGAACAAATTAGAGATTACTTGAAATTTTGATATAAATACTGAAGAACTATGGCGATTGTGAATCGAGAGGCATGGGCGGTGAAGAAATAAAAAACAAAAACAAAAGAGGAGAGGGGGAAGAGAAAGAGTGAGACATACAAAAACAAAAGATTGACACGGTGGATTGGGGACAGTGCCACCTCATGCTTTAACGGATATTTAAGGCCATCTCCAACCGTAGGCTGGCCAGAGGGCTCATTTTAGCCCTCTGGCCCTCCAAGATATTAATATTTTAATGAACAGTATATGGCCATATTTGCCTCCATCTTCAACCGAGGGTCATAGGGCTCGTTTTAGCCCTGTCACAAAAAATCGTCTCAAACTGAGGGCCATAGGGCCAAACATAATTTATTATTTAAAAACTACAACTTAAATTCAAATTCAACGAGACGGAAAGAGCCCCATCTAATTCAACACACAAACTGCCCTGTGCAAACTCTCGCTCTACGCGAAACCTCTCAACAACCTTGAGATTTTTTATTTTCTTTTTCCGCCAACACATCTTCAATTTGGATAAACAACATTGTGAAGACAATCGGCAAACATCTTTAGTTTGGATAACTAGCACTGTTGCCGCAAAATCAATCAACCACGGAGCACCTTCAGTTTAGATAAACAGCACTGCGTCGAGACTGACTGATTACTTATCCAATTCTCGGCCGACAAGGATTTTGAAGTCTTTGTTAGTAGAGGTCATCTCATTAGCTTTCTCGACCAAGTGAGGTGTTACAAGTTACTGGGCTCGGCACATTGAACGCCAAGTTGCTTATGATTGGATATTCACAAGTAAGTGTTAGAGTTCGGTATTTTGACGGCCGAACCACATTCACCATTAAGACATACATCTCTTTCGAGTACTTGTGTTTGTATAGCTTGGTGCCAGTTCAGCGTGCTTATACTCTCACGAATATAATCACCGTGACCAAACTCGGTGCTGACAATCTGTGAACTTCGCAAGACTAGAAGCCTTGTCTTCAAGCTCTAGAACCTGAAGGCCGAGATGTGTTCCTTCTTCAGCAGCAGTCGCAAGATCAAAAAGTCAGCAGCACGCCCAACGCAACATCAACACATTTTACACCCCGGCAAACAAGTTGGCACACCCCGCATACAACCGAATGACGTAGTTAGCTTATTAATTACTTGGCATGCATGCCACGTAAGCTTGGTAGTTTTTAGAGTCAACATTTTGGCACGCCTAGTGGGACCCATTACTAAAACTACGAAGTTCACATGATAGATCAAGATCTCAATCAGGTTCCATTGGACGAGATTTGGCGCCAAGTAACGAATTGCTACAAGAAGAAAGAAAAACTCCATGAGAAGTTGTCTAAAAGATGGGAGCAATTTTTCACTCCAGCCACAATCAAAATTTGGCCTAGGAAAATTGTCAAGACGACCGAAGAAAAACCTAGGCTACCCATTTTTTCGGTCAAGGCTAAAAGTTTAGTTGGCCTAGAAGAAAAAGTTCAAGTTTCAAAGCCAAAAATTGACATAGACAATGATTCATCAGAGAAGTGCTCCAATGATGAACAAGGCCCAGACATAGGCCTAGTCGGAAAAACCATGCCAATCGATATGATTATTGGCGATAAAGCCGATATAGAGAAATCCCGTTAGGCTAAGTTGTTCGAGTTAAAAGCCAAAATTTACAAAATTATTATGTCTGAGGGGCTTAATAATTGTTCAACGCATTTGGCGGCTAAGAATCAAAAATATTTCGCCAAGTCAAAAGTATTTGGAAATGATTCTTTATTCGGCCTAAAGCAAAATCAAATTGAGAATTTTGATATAAAAAATCTCAGCTTGGAATAAAGCATCGTTGCTCTCCTCCTTATCATGATTTGGTCTCTTTTATTTTCTTTCATTAGAAAAAAAAATAAGAAATAAAAAAAAATGAATAAGAATTTATTTTCTTAACCATTCAGCTGCTCAGCTGATGCTTAAGAAAATAAAAGGGGCCGAGCAACATCCCATGCAGCATCGAATCATTCGTTAATCATTCAAGACAAGACCCTCCTGATATGGTTCGGCCACTTTTATTATTTTCTAAAAGAATATGTATATATATGGTAATATGCCAGCTTTTTGTCGAGCTCGGCGAGCATGAGCTGGTGCTCGGCCCATGTTATCGTGGTAAAATTAGGGGACCTTTTTTTTTTTTTTATTTTTTATTTTTTATTTTTTTATATATATATATATATATATATCATGGCATATTCACATTAGAAGGCTAGCCAAAGGTGGTTGGTAATCATCTCAAGTCATAAAAGAATGTGATAGAGATATGCATGGCCAACAAATCATTTCAAGTTGGACAACATCATTTCAAGCCTTGGTTTTAACAAAGTTGGACAACTGAGAACTAGTCCTCGCCGACTTTCATGACACCAAGTATCTTATAATCGGTGGTTTAAATTCATTTTTGAGCATCAATTCGTTTTTGGGTATAGTTCAGTGGTGTCAACATGTTCGGCGATATTAATGTCGATCTTAACAACTTGCCATGAAGCTTTATGAATAAATTATTTTCTTAACCATTCGGCTTTATGGGCTGATACTTAAGAAAATAAAGGGGCAACAACAGGTGATATAATCGGCGGTTTAAATTTTTTTAGTCTTGCCGTGAAAAAGTTTTTTCAGCGTGGTGTTTGTTATCATTCTTATTGCTGCCGAGGATATTGGTTCTCCACGTTTCTCTCTTGTTGAATTTTCAGCACCAAACGCAATCGTCTAGTTTGAGGCTGCTCTTCTTTCTCGGCGAGCAGTCTATGTTGGCGAGACGGGTTTTGATCCCTAGTCGACTTGCCGGCCCCAGTTCTTGGTAAAAGTGTAATCAACGAATGACATTTTACGGCTGGATTTTAACTATTATCTCGGTGTTTTCCTACAGTTCGATGGCGATTAGATTTTGGGGTTGCTTTTGTGCACATATATAGAAATCCAGGGGAGTTTTCTGCCAAATGGTATTTTATTCGGTGATGGTTTTTTTTTTGGCCCTCGACCATATGTTTTCTACGGTCATTCAGAGGTGCTCAGCTGTTGTTCTATTGTTTTGCTTCGCTTCTTGGTCATATTTTTTCTTAATCCAGGGGAGTTTTCTGCCGAATGATATTTTATTCGGTGATGGTTTTTCAATTGGTCCTCGACCATATTTTTCTTTGGTCATTCAGAGGTCCTCGACCATATGTTTTCCTCGTCATTGAATTCTTCGAAGTCGCCTTGAAAGCTTTGCGGAGAAACACCAAACCTTTCACCAAATAGCAAATCTTTAAGAAAAACAAATATCGGCCATCGGATCATGCTTGACAAAGTGGTGCAAAGAGTCCCTTTTAACTCGATGGAAATCTCCAAATCTAAACAGAAAGTCCCCATTTACAACGAAACTGAGAAGTTGCCGAAGAAGTGATGAATCAATAAGTGATCGAAAGATTTGAAATCTCCAAAGCTCTACAGCTCACAGATTTTCGAATCGAACAAAGAAAAAAAAAAATCTGACTAAGAAGTGAAGAAGCAAAGCAAAACAATAGAACAACGGCCGAGCACCTCTGAATGACTGTAGAAAACATATGGTCGAGGACCAACAGAAAAACCATCCCCGAATAAAATATCAGTCGGCAAAAAACTCCCCTGGATTAAGAAAAAAATCTGACCAAGAAGCGAAGCAAAACAATAGAACAACGGCCGAGCACCTTTGAATGACCGTAGAAAACATATGGTCGAGGACCAACAGAAAAACCAGCCAAATAAAATATCATTCGGCAGAAAACTCCCCTAGATTAAGAAAAATTCTGACTAAGAAGTGAAGCAAAATAATAGAACAATGACCGAGCACCTCTAAATGACCGTAGAAAACATATGGTCAAGGACAAACAAAAAAAAACCATTGCCGAATAAAATATCATTTGGCTGAAAACTCCCCTGGATTTCTATATATGTGCGCAGAAAGCAACCCCAAAATCCAATTGCCATCGAACTGTAGGAAAACACCGAGATAATTGTTGAAATCCAGCCTTGAAATGTCATTCGCTTATTACACTTCTACCAAGAACTGGGGCTGGCAAGTCAACTGAGGATCAAAAACCATCTCGCCAACATGGACTACTCGCCAAGAAAGAATAGCAGCCTCAAACTAGACCATTACGTTCGGTGCTGAAAATTCAACAAGAGAGCAACGTGGATAACCAATATCCTCGGTAGCAATAAGAATGACAGCAAACGCCACACTAAAAACACTTTTTCAAGGCGAGACTAAAAAACATTTAAACCGCCGATTATATCACCTGTTGTTGCCCCTTTATTTTCTTAAGTATCAGCCTATAAAGCCGAATGGTTAAGAAAATAATTTATTCATAAAGCTTCATGGCAAGTTGTTAAGATCGACATTAATACCGCCAAACATGTTGATACCACTGAACCAGACCCAAAAACGAATTCATGCTCGGAAATGAATTTAGACCACTGATTATAAGATACTTGGTGTTATGAGAGTTGGCGAAGACTAGCTCTCAGTTGTCCAACTTTGTTAAAACCAAGGCTTGAAATGATGTTGTCTAACTTGAAATGATTTGTCGGCCATGCATATCTCTAACACATTCTTTTCTGATTGAAATGATTACCAACCACCTTGGCTAGCCTTCTAATGTGAATATGCCATGCTATTAAAAAAAAAAAAAAAAAAAAAAAAAAAGAGGTTCCATGATTTTACCACGATAACCTGTGCCGAGCACCTATTCATGCTCGCCGAGCTCGACAAAAAGCTGGCATATAGATATATATTCTTTTAGCAAATAATAAAAGTGGATGAACCATATCAGGATGGTCTTGTCTTGAATGATCAACGAATGATTCGATGCCACATGGGATGTTCCTCGGCCCCCTTTATTTTCTTAAGCATCGGCTGAGTAGCCGAATGGTTAAGAAAATAAATTCTTCTTCATTTTTTTAATTTTTATTTTTATTTTTTCTAACGAAAGAAAATAAAAGAGACCAAATCATGATCAGAAGGAAGGCAACAATGCTTTATTCCAAGCCGAGATCTTTTTATATCAAAATTCTCAATTTGATTTCGCTTTAAGCTGAATAAAGAATCATTTCCAAATACTTTTGACTTGGTGAAATATTTTTGATTCTCAATCGCCGAATGCGTTGAACAATTATTAAGCCCCTCGGGCATAATAATTCCGCCAATTTCGACTTTTAACTTGAACAACTTAGCAGAATGGGATTTCTCTATATCGACTTTATCGCCAATAATCATATCGATTGGCATAATTTTTCCGGCTAGGCCTATGTCTCGGCCTTGTTCGTCATTGGAACACTCCTCTGACGAATTATTTTCTAAGTCAATTTTTGGCTCAGAAACTTGAATTTTTTCTTCTAGGCTGACCGAACTTTCAATCTCGACCGAAAAAATGGGTGGCCTAGGTTTTTCTTCGGCCTTCTTGACAATTTTTCTAGGCCGAATTTTGATTGTGGCTGGAGCGGAAAATTGCTCCCATCTTCTAGACAACTTCTCAAGGAGTTTTGTTTTCTTCTTGTAGCAATTCTTTACTTGGCGCCAAATCTCATCCAATGGAACCTATTTGAGATATTGATCTATCATGTGAACTTCGTAGTTTTAGCACTGAGTCCCACTAGGCATGCCAAAATGTTGACCCTAAAAACTACCAAGCATACGTGGCACACAGACCGAGTAATTAATAAGCTAACTACGTCTTTCGGTTGTGTGCGGGGCGTGCCAACTCGTCGACCGAGTTCGGCCGGGGAGTAAAATATGTTGATGTGGCATTGGGCGCGCTGCTGACTTCTTAATCTTGCGACTGTGGTCAAGGAAGGAACACGTCTCGGCCTTTCGATTCTAAAGCCTGAAGACAAGGCTGCTAGTTCTGTGAAGTTCAATATCAAATTCGGCTTTCAATATGCCGAATGTAGTAACCTGTAACATCTCACTTCACCGAGAAGGCTAATGAGATGACCTCTGCCCATAAGGATTTGAAAATCCTTCTCGACTGAGACTTGGATAGATAATTGGTCGGCCTTGACGCAATGCTGCTTATCCAAACTTAAAGTGTTCCGTGGTCAGCTGATTCTACGGCAACAATGTTGTTTATCCAAACTGAAGATATCACCAATTGCCTTCATAGTGCTGTTTATCCAAACTGAAGATGTGTTGGCGGAAAAAAAAAAAAAAAATCTCGAGGTTGTTGAGAGGTTTCGTATAGAGTGAGAGTTTACATAGTGCAGTTTGTGTGTTGAATTGGAGGGGCTCTTTCCGTTGCCACTGCGGTTTGTATTTATATGAGAAAATTTTCTGTTTCGCACGGCCTGGATAATAAGCAAAGCAATCCTGAAGACTCTGTAATGGAATATTCTAAGAAAAGTCATGACCACAATGCATATCTAGCCGACAAATGGGGACTCTAAACGCTAATCCCGCTCCAACCAGAAGACTCCTTCTCCACGTTATTCGTCTAAATGCACTCAGCGACTTAATTGCAAATGGAAAATTAATTGAATTACCATCTCTGACAACCAATTGCAAAGTGTAATCATTATCCCACCATCACTTCATTACCTTTACACCAAATGGATAAGAATGGCATATCCGCATGCTAATCATCCAATATTAATCGCATCATTGTGGTATTTTTTCCACGTGGCTCTGCATGCAAGCTAAATATGCAACTCTTGCAACTAATTAAATACCATTTGGATAGAACTCTAATGATGCACGACATTTCACATAACCTCCTCTGCATGGAGCTTTACGCCACAACTATGTACGCTTTAAGATAATTACTATGATAAAAAAAATAGTAATGTCAAGAAAAATCTCTGATCATCTGACGGTTGGGAGCTATGCCCATTCAACAACCTTAATTGCACGAGCCGATGATGTAATTTTGAGTCCAAATAGTAGTGCTCTATGACGTTATGCTTTTCACTGGCATGAGAGCTTCTCGTGTTAATAACGTGTTGTGAAATTGAAGGTATGTGGAATAAAATAAATAATACACAATATTTATGAGGTTCAACAAGTGTGCCTACGTCTTTAGGGTAACAGTAGTACTTTATTTCATTATCCGAAATAATAGGAGTACAAAATAACTTTGATTATTTTCTCTCTTCTCTCTAGCTTGCCTCACTGGTTTTTTCTTTTGCATCTCTCTTCATTCTTTCCTTTCTTTCTATCTCTTTTTTTTTTCTCTTTTCCCTTCCTTTCTTCCGTATTTTTCTCACCTCACTTCTTTCTTTTATTCCTCAATATTTTATAGACAAAAATCAAGACCTAACAAACCCATCATATGGATTATTTGACTACATTATGAGAATCAAAGTCATCAAGTAAAGTAAACTTTAATCATCCCCCGAGGTCATTTTCAATAAGCATTCACACTGGCTTTTTAGTGGATATTTACTCCGCTTTTATAACATATACATATTTGTTACATATTACACCCATACTCTATTTTACAAACTATATATGGGACAAAGTGACGATCAAGTTTTGTTTGGGGGCAAATGAATAAAGAAAGTGAGGAGTGTGTGTGTTTGGGCCTTTTGGCTGGCGGCTTTAATGGCTTTCCGAATATGCCAAAGGCCATCCCTTTCGAGTCCCGGGTTTTACAATTCACAACTTCTCTCAGACTCTGTCTATATAAATAGCCCTCATAAACTATGACGACTCCGCCGAATCAAAAACATCCCCACCCATCTGAGTGTTTTCGTTGACCCTCTCATCTCTCCTCACCGAACCCTCCCTCTCACCCGTAAGCCCTCTCTCTCTCTCTCTCTCTCTCTCTCTCTCTCTCTCTCTCTCTCTCTCTCTACATGTTTGTATTTGCATGTCGTATTGGATCTTTGGTATTTGAGATTTGATCTTATTAATGGGTGCTTGTTAATTGGTAATTGTTCTTTTGAATTTGGGTTTTATTTTTGGGGTTCAAAAATTTTGGGGTTTTGCTTTTTAGATGAATAATGATTGAAAACTAAACACAGGGTAATGAAAAGTTGAAAGCCGCAAGGGTTCAAGCACCTTTTTTTTTTTTCCTTAGATCAAAGTTCGTTTCTTTTTCTTTTTAATATCATTTGTTTTGGGTTTTTAGAATATAATTTGTAATCATCAAGGTGTATGTTTTGAACTGAGAATTAGATTCTAGAACAGCCTGAGCTGCAGTTTGGAAATGATATGATTTGATTTGTGTTCTGGGTCGAATTTGGTGAAAAAATTTCGGTTTCGAAATTTTATGTTATGGATGTTTTAAAATGGTTAATGATGGCAAGTGGGTGCCTACCACAATGGTGGAGATAAGTGTTGCCCTTGCACCACGGCATAACATCTATCTATCCATTGACAAAAAATGGTCACTGATGGCATCTGGTTGAGAAGCAAAACCGTATATTTGCGTTTAGTTTTATTTGTAGTTGCTTATAAACTTTATTTTTTGGGTGGCTTTATTGTAAATTTCACTTTTGTGTCTGTCTCCTTGCTCCTTTTGTTAATTAGATGTTGAAATAATATCACTTGCAGCAAATCATAAAGTTGGCGAATTAAAATTTGTTTCATGAGTTCCTATGAGTGCATTAGGCATGTGTTATGATCACGAAGTTGACGGTTTCTTTATATCAGACGAGCTCTCGTGAGAAGGGTTCCAATTTTCAGTGCTTGGTTTGAATAGTGGATGCATACTTTTCGTACAACTTCTAGTTTTAGAAGTAATATAGCTGTTTGAGATTTAAAGCAACAACCTTTGTATGCTAGTTTACCAAAACGGGGGCTCGAGTGAAGAGCATAGATCCATGAGCTTGCTCCTTCTCATAGTGCCCCGGACACTGATTGCCTTGCTGTCTTTCACCGGGGATGGTTTGGTTTCATCCTTTTATGGTTTTTCAGTGCAAACAAGTAATTCTGTTGACTGCAAGTATCACCCATCTTGCTCAGTCGGGGTTGTTGGAGTGACGGTCTGAAATTCAAGAGCAGATAGTGCTGTATAATGCTAATCTGTAACGCATCCAAACTATGGGTAGTGGTATAGGTGTTGAGGGCTGCGGCTGATTAGGTGTTTGAATGGTTTAATTTGTTTCATCCTGTATATATGCATTTACTTGGTTGTTAGTCGATATTGTGTGAATTCCTTCATGTTATAATTTGGTGCTTAAATGCCGTATCCCTCATTTGATATTGTCGTTAACGCAATTTTACTTGTCATAATTGTTAATGATGATGTTTATGTTGATTCACCAGATTCTTTTCTGTGCTTGAGCTTTTACTAATCCTCTTCTCCGTTGGTGTATGAATTCAGGGCTAAGCATGTCAGCCATGGCAACCGTTCAAGTTCCCTCCCAATGCATGTTCAGACATGCGCCCCAGAAGCAGTTCACCAGTTCAATTGTGAAGCTATCTTCTCCCCTTGGATCTGTGAAGAATATCTCCAAGTCCTTTGGCTTGAAGGCATCCTCAAACTTCCGGGCATCAATGGAGGTATACAAGGTGAAGCTGATTGGGCCAGATGGTGTGGAGAATGAGTTTGAGGCGGCGGATGATTGCTACATCTTAGATGCAGCTGAGAATGCTGGAGTTGAGCTGCCATATTCCTGCAGGGCTGGGGCATGCTCTACCTGTGCAGGGAAGCTGGCATCGGGTTCAGTAGATCAGTCCGATGGTTCATTCCTCGACGACAACCAAATGAAGGAGGGTTATGTGCTGACTTGTATATCGTACCCGACTTCGGACCTTGTGATTCACACTCACAAGGAGAGTGAGCTGTATTAGGTGGTTTGCCGTCGGCATAAGTAGAATTGTGAAAGAACGTGTTATTGTCAAGTCTCTCAATCATAGACCTTCCTTTTGTTCTGTTTGTTGTGGAATCGTGTATCGCCGTTAACGTTAACGGTTGCTGTTTTATTGGTTTCTGTCTGTGGCTCTTGAGTTTTTGACACATTTGGAGATACATCAATTTAATGGTTTTATGGCATCATCAATTTAAAACATGAACAAAAGCTTTCACAGAGATAGTCACCTATTGAATTGGGGTCCCAATTATAAATGGAACAGGATCCTATCCGGATCCTCGTTGTGAGGATACTAGGAATTGGTTTATTTCATCCATTCATTAGTCATCTTGTAGTTAAAAATCATTTTGAATTTTTTATTTAAAATTTAATATAAACAGTACTTAATGAAAGTTGGCCGCACAAAGTACGACGAACGGCTAAGATGAATTGATCCTTAGGATCCTCACAAAGAAGATTGGAGAGGATCCTCATCCCAATTAAATCACCTTTAAGATCACTCGATTAATTGACCATTATTCCCACATACAACACCACCATTCATTAACGAAAATTATTTTTGTACTAGTTAGTTGTTAGGAGAGAGGGATTTTGTGGAGATTGAATCCAAATTAGAGCGTATAGACATGATTGTTTTTTACAATTAAAGCTTTCCGTAAGTAAAGTACTGTATGCAGAATTCTTCATTAATTATGTGAAAATTTCAAAAATAAATGTAAGAGTTATTTTCTATTCTGAAACTAATTAGTTATGTGACTAAATTATTTGATATTCATTAGTTAAAAAAAAAAAAAAAAAATTGAATCTAAGAAGAGTACCAAACATGAAAGTTCGAATTAAGACTTTTAGTAAACTTGTAAACCGATCAAATTCGTTAATCCTTATGAAAATATATTTATTAATCTTTAATACTAAACTTGGATGGGATTCAAATACCGAAGTAAAAAGCCCCTTACTAAATTTCAGGCTTGTTTGGAAGTGTTTTAAAATGATTGAAATCGTTTTTGGAAAAATTGATTTTAGGTTAAAAAAGCACTTAAAGTGCTTTTTAGAATTGCTTCTTGCAGGAAGCAACAAAAATGTGCTTCTTGTAGAAAGCACTTGTAGTGCATTTTTCAAGATCCACTTAAGTTTTTACTAATAATTGGTTTTAAAAACATTTTTACCAAAATAGTTTCTTTTTTTATTTTTTATTTTAAAAACTTCTAAACGAGTCATCCATACCTAAATAATTGAACTTAGGAAAACCAATTACTAGAGCTTTGTATTTGTTTAGAACTTGAAGCAAAAGCCCACTGGGCTTGGAACTGCAAATTTCAAATTAGATTTTGGTGGGTGCACCAGGCCCATTCTCGGTTGTAATGGCCAGGCAAGAAATGTGGGTTAAGCCATTGTACGGGTCAATGCCAACAAATAGAAAAAAGAGGTAGAAAATAGAAAATAGAAGAACTAAGGTGTTTTTTTTTCTTCTTCTTTTGTCTTGTCAAACAATAGATTTTGTTATATTAGATGTCAAATTAACCACTGAAGGAATTTGAATCCAGGCCGCCATGCAAGTACAACGTATCTCCACTATAGTAAAGGCCACTTGTGAATAACTAAGGTTGAGTTTGAAAAAAAAAAACACAATATTGTTGGCATCAACAATTTTCGAATGGTCAAAAGTCAACTCACCAATTTTTATTGACAAAATTGTTAGATAATAAGTTAGCAAAATTTCAGGACGGGCTTCACCTATCCAGGCCCCTATGTGGCTCTACCCCGTGGAAAAGTGTAAGACTGTGGTAATTTTTTTTTTTCTTTTAAACAAACGATATCATCTATAATAAGAAAATGAGAAAGTAGGTTAAGCTTTGCAATAGGCTAGCCATAATAATGTGGTTCAAATTCACCTTTGGCAAGAATCGAACCTAAGACCTCTTACTTACAAATGAAGAGAAATATCACTAGACCATAGTACTAAGAGAAATACCACTTATTTTGATTTTTTTTTTTTTAAGAATAAACGATATTCTACATTAACTTATTTTGATCTTCCTTTCTTTTTTTGTTCTTTTTTTTAATTTTTTTTATTTTTATAATAAGCGATATTCTACATTAATTTATATTGAGAGGATAATGAGAATTTAAGTTCAGAATAGAATAAGTTAAAGAAGGCCTTAATCACCAAGATAATTCACTGCTAATGTGGAGCGTAAAATAATCCCAAAAATTCTAGAGGCCACACATGGACTTTTATTCTAAGAAGACAAGATTGCCCTCAATAAATGGGCAGGCTTCTCAGATGCTCTCATGCGTAACTCACACCCCTGGAGATCTCAGCAGCTAAATAGCTCACCTGCCCTGGGCAAAGAATTAAAGATAAGGATTAATTACCCAAATCCTATCTTTAATACATTCCCAATTGAATATTGACTCCAATCAAGTAAGTAATCCTAATTTAAATCAATTAGGGATAATTACTCCATTGTCTAAAGATATTATTTCCTATTAAATATCTTGGGAATATTTAGAGAATATCTCTCCATTAAACACTATATGGCTAGCCTTAGCCCTATAAATACCCCATATTCTACCAAATTTTCAAAGCTTTGGCAACCCTAAAAAAGCCTTAAACACTTTACTCTCTCATTGAAACTAACTTAGGCATCAGAGATCTGTTGACCTAACCCCCTCCCATCTCATGGGTGTGTAAGGCTTAGGTCTCTGATCAAAGGTGCTGATTGTTTTGCAGGTGCATTTTCGTCAAGACTGAAGATGGGGGAAATTTGAGTCGACACATTGGTGCTTTCATTGAGAGCTGATTCAAAATACTCGAAGAAGCCTCTTGCATTTGTTTCTTGAATTTTCTATTACGTTGAATTTCTCACACATCGTAACAATTAATTTTTCTGAAAAAAAGTTTCTTGATCAATCCTTGGAGAAAGGATACAATGGTAGGAAATTCAGAAACTACAACGAACGGAACGCCGTATGTGCAAGGATTTGGACCGGAGAGTGAAGACGAGGACATAGCCCCACGACAGAGATCCTCAAGGCTCAACAGCCACTGTAAGGCCACCAGGCCATGGCACCACTGCGGAGATGCACCACCACTATTGCCGTGACCCAGCAGCCACTGTATGGCCACCAGGCCATGACACCATTTCCATTGCCGCTGCCCTTGCAGCACCGCACCCAACCAAACCCTCGGCATAAGGCCCAGGTCCATTTCCAAGCCTATGGGCAAGAAGCCCGGCCCATTGCGACATCAGGCCTTACTACACAGTAGGCCCAAAACCAAGCCCAAAACGCGGCAGCTCAGTGGGCCTAAGCTCAAGCCACCCAACCAGCAAGCCAAGATGTGGCAGTCCAGCGGCCAGGAGGGCCCACGACCATACATGCCCAAAACGAGTAGGAGCTGGCCCAACGCACCCCGTGACCCGCTCTGATGACCCGGCCCGTGGCCCAATCCATTCCAAGGCTACCTCCAGCGATCCAAATTCTGACCACAGGTCCTATGATAAATTCAGGGTTACTTGCCCCTAACTTTCCTACAGGAACGCCCGCTTTGGGCTCAAGTTTTGTACCTGCAATCCACTATACTTCCACCACCCATGGAGACGCCCATTTTTCAAACTCTTCCAATCCAAATGGCGAGCACCACCTACCACAGCAGGTCGCCAATTTAACGAACGCCTTCGCGCTGCAGACCACCTTGGTGAACCAAATCCTCGAGCTTATCGAGATGTAGCGCGCCCCAAATGAGGTGTCTCGAAGCAGGACAAAGCCAGAAGAATGTAACTCATTCCAGCAACATCAAGGCAAATAGCCGCTCAGCCTGCCACAAACCATGCGTTCATATAGTGTGCACTCTTGTTTAGGCCTTCAGGGAAACGTTTTTTCCTGCCTAAATGCATATAGAAGCGTTCATTCCAGACTCGGCTCACGAGTCAGTGTGCACTCAAGGCTGGGTCCACACTCCGACGAGCGCTCAGGACATTCCAAGCGAAGCGTCCACACGAGCTAAGTCCACAAGGAGATCCTCCCATGAGGCAACGGAGTAGGCAATCGCATGATGCCCAGAGGAGAGCACGAGAGCAGTCCAGCTCGAGTTCCACTGGCAGCCCCCGCTAAGTGCGACGGCGAGCAGCACAACATGAACCACGTGCACAACAACTGTAATACAGACGAACGGGACATGCCAAAAAGCAACAATGAGCGGCAGGTCAGCACTGGGGGCAGTTGGAGGCTCTTCTGCCCTCACCGGGAGCAAATCCAAGAGGAAGTACAAAAGCTTGTAGCAAAGCAGCTGCACGGATTCCAGTGCATTAACACTACCGACGATGTCATTCGTAAAGACGTGGCCAACCTGAGCAGGTCACCCTTTATAGATGAGATCGAGGAGACAAAGCCACCACGAAAGTTCATCCCACAACATTTCACCTTATTTAAGGGATATGAAGATCCGGACAAGCACTTGATACACTACTGAAGTGCCATAACACTCTACGCTAACAATGACGCTCTCATGTGCAAGATCTTTGCCACGACGCTCTAGGGCGAGGCGCAAGACTGGTTCCACACCCTGTCACCACATTCAATCTGGAACTTCAGCGAACTTTCCTTAGTTTTTACTAAGGAATATTCGTCCTACTGCTCGATTAAAAAGAAGTCAGACTACCTCTTCAACATGAAGAATGACCCGAAGGAGTCACTCTGCACATATGTCAAGAGATTTGAGGTGGAGAAGGCAAAGATTGTCGAATGCGATGATAGCATCACATGCTCAGCATTCTGAAAGGGGCTCCCAGCAGATCACCCACTTTTCGAAGAATTGATTATAGGCAAGAACTTGTCCCTGGCAAATTCTTATGCTTTGGCAGAAAAACACTCCCTCTGGGACGAAGAAAAATGCTCCCAAAAGCCGCCTGAGCAGTCGCGCAGAGATGCGGAACCTACTCAGAAGAAGGCGAACGATAAACCGCTCAACAACAAAATCGAGCCAGGAGACAAACGCAAGGACCGGTCCCCAGCAAAGGGAGTCACATCGCCCAAGACATACACCAAGTTCTCGATCCCAATCAACCAGATCGTTCACAATCTTAAAGATAAATCGTGGTTCAACCTGCCGCAACCTATGAAAAAGAACACCTTCAAGAAGGACTAGACAAAGTACTGCACATTCCATAGAGGTCCCGAGCACGTAACCAACAACTGCACCATATGGAAAACGTACCTTGAACAACTTGTGAAGGAAGGCAAGTGTGACCAGTATGTCAACAAACCAACTGCCAGACCAAGGCAAGAAGTAGATGTCGATGCTGAACCTCCAACCAAGACAATTCAAATCAACAAAATCTTTGCTGAGTCTGAGCATCTAGGGGCCACCAATAACTCCAAGAAAAGGAAAATCCAGCAGGCAAGATTGGCTTATCAGGTTCAAGCCATAGATGTTGTACCTGGACCAATCGTCGACTTCACTAAGCAGGACGTTGAGGGAATAGACTTTCCCCACGATGATGCCTTGGTGATTTATGTTCAACTGGCCTACACCATCGTTGACAGAATTATGGCGGACAACGACAGCTCAATTAACATCCTACAATTGTTAGTCATCCAGAAGATGGGTCTGGAAAGCACGATCCAACGTAAGGCGAAGGTCTTGATTGAATTCAACAAACTTACTTCAATCGTCATTGGCATTATCACACTCGACGTCAGCAACCCACCGATTGTCATATCGCAGACCTTTATGATCGTCAGCGACCCATCTCCCCATAACAAGATACTGAACCGACCCTGACTAGTGAAGATTAGAACTGTGACCTCGATTGAGTATCAAAAAATCTGATTTCACATCCCGTATGGAGCAGTCAAAGAGATCAAAGGCGACCAGGCCATATCTATGCGATTCACTGTACAAGTTCTTAAGGAGTCGAAGAATAAGTCATTCGCCCCAGCAATAGCAATTGAAGTGAAAGACGACTCTACCTCTGCCAAATAGCAATTACAGCAGGCAAGTCAAGAAGATGGTGTCAAGGTCGACAATGCCCTGGAAAATGAGTCATGATGGAAACCCGAAGAGGACGTCGAAGACATCATTCTTAACCCTCACCAGCCAAAAAATACGGCTAGAATTGGCTCACGTCTGAGCCCAACGAAGAAGGAAGAACTCACAGCTTTCCTTAGGGAAAATCGCGATGTTTTTGCATGGTCACCCTCTGATGTGCCCGATATTAATCCAACAATAGCTTGCCACAAGCTGCACATTGACCACGCTACCAAACCTGTGATCCAGAAAAGGCAACATTTCACACTCGAATGAGTGACGATTATTGAGGCGGAAATCAACAAGTTACTAGAGGCCGGATTCATTGAGGAAGTAGTACACTCATCATAGCTGGCCAACGTCGTGCTAGTGATGAAAAAAAATGGCAAATGGAAAGTATACATGGATTACACCGATCTCAATAAGGCATACCCTAAAGACAATTACCCGGTTCCCCAAATCGACCTGCTTGTTGACTCAACATCCTGGAACCAGCTGCTCAGCTTTTTGGACGCGTACTCAGGCTACAATCAGATTGCCATGCACAAGCCTGACAAAGAAAAGACCACATTCATGATTGAGCGAGGCATATACTACTACAAGCTTAACCCAACCAAATGCACTTTTGGCGTCTTCTCAGGCAATTCTTAGGGTACCTTGTAACCCAACGAGCAATCGAGGCTCATCCAAGGCAGATTCGAGCGATCCTGGACATGAAATCACCCACGAATCTGAAGCAAATCCAAGGTCTGATCGGACAAGCAGCCACACTCAATCATTTCTTCTTGCGATCCACCGACCAATGTAAGCCATTCTTCAAGGCAATAAAAAAAGGCGCAGAAGGACAAGTGGGACGATGAGTGCGAGAAAGCATTTCAGGAGTTGAAGCAGTACCTAACATCATCTCCACTACTATCTAAGTTGGAAGCAGCAGAGAACTTATACATCTATCTGGCGATATCAGAAGTAGCAGTAAGCTATGCCCTTATATGAGAAGAGTTGAGGGTCCAACTGCCTATATTTTACACATCCAAAGTTCTCCTCAATGCGGAAACCAAATACCCGAAGATTGAAAAACTAATTTTGGCGCTAGTTGTTGCAGCTCAAAAGCTCAGACCTTACTTTCAAAGGCATTCGGTCATCGTCATGACCCAATACCCACTACGATCAGTTCTGCATAGTCCAGACACTTCCCAACGAGTCATGAAGTGAGCGTTAGAACTGGGCCAATACAACTTAGTATACTAGCCCTGCACAGTGATAAAAGCCAAGGTGTTAGCGGATTTCATAGCAGAATTCACCCCAAGCCTGAAGGATGCAGCAACACAGCCCGAAAACGCCTTGGAGGCAGTCGAGCACGTCATAGCCATACAACCTTTCTTAATGGAGATTTTTGGCGTTTGCGAGTTGATGGATCATCCAACCACCAACGATCGAGGGCATGCGTAGTTATCACTACTCCAGATGGCTCAATGCTCTAGCAGGCAATCACTCTAAGCTTCAAGGCGTCAAACAACAAAGCAGAGTATGAAGCCCTATTAGCAGGTCTCCGATTGGCAAAAGACTTAGTGGTGAAAAAGCTCGTGATCTATTCCAATTCCCAGCTAATCACCAACTAAACCTTAGGGGAGTATGCAGCAAAACATCCAATGATGGCCCGATACCTAGAAAATGTATAAGAGCAGCTAGCGACGTTGTAGGTTTACAAACTCACTTAGGTTCCACAAGCAGAAAATGCCTACGCAGACGCATTAACAAGCCTAGGCTCTGCGCTAAACCATCAGCTTAGGCGCTCCATCCAAGTCGAGTACTTGGAAAAGTCAAGCATAGATGAGGAACCAGCAGTTGAGGTGGCACAGATCAGCACAACCCCGAGTTGGCAAAATCCTATCATCTACTACATAGTCAATAAAACACTTCCCCCAGACAGACTAGAGTCTAGAAAGCTTTAAATGAAGGTAACGCTTTACTACATATGGAACGACATATTCGTTCGAAGATCCTTCTCAGGACCACATCTCCGCTGCCTATCGCCTCTTGATGACCTGAAGATTCTTAGCTCGATCCACGAAGGCCTATGCGGAAACCAATCTGGAGGCCGTTCCATGGCGTAAAAAGCTCTTAACGTTGGTTATTACTGGTCAACCATGCATAAGACACCAAAGGGTATGTACAAAGGTGCGATAGCTGCTAACACTTCAACCCCGTGTCCGCATTACCTGCCAGTGAACTCTACCCACAGACAAGCGATTAGTCATTCATGTAGTGGGCAATTGACCTGGTAAGACCAATGCCACCTTCTATTAGAGGTAGAGGCATGATGATCGAAACGACCGACTACTTCACAAAATGGGTCAAAGCCAAACCCATAACTACAACTACCCAGATGGACATAGAACACTTCATATGGAAGAACTACCGTTTCGGCATCCCACACTTCATCGTCATCGACAATGGTTCGCAGTTCGTGGGCAAAGACTTGGCAAGATTTTTCAAAAAATATGGCTTCAAGCAACACATGTCCACGCCTCGATACCCGCAGGGCAACGGGCAGGCTAAGGCGTCCAACAAGACCATCCTCAATTGCCTTAAGAATACCTCTCTAACAAAAATGGCTAGTGGCTAGACAAGCTCCCCCGTGTTCTATGGGCATTTCGCACCACTAAAAGACAAGTAACTGGCGAAACTTCATTCTCCCTGAAGTATGGTTCTGAGGCGATTATTCCTCCCAACGTCGTGGTGCCAAGCATCAACACTGTACTGCCGAATTTCGAGCAAAACGAAAAGGAAATGTCCACCAACTTTGACCTGGCAGAGGAATAGCACAAGAAGGTTATCACCCGCATTGCGGCCTATCAGCAGCAGCTCATCTCCAGCTACAACAAGGGGGAAAAAATCCGACAGTTCCAGCCAGGAAACTTAGTCCTCAAAAAAGCCTTCATCACCGCTCGACGGGAAAGTTCCAAAAAGATAGCTCCTATCTGGGAAGGTCCGTACAAAATTAGTCGAGTAGGCAGAAAGGACAACTACACCCTCACTACTATAAGCGACAAAGAGATCGACAAACAGTGGAATGCTTACAACCTGAGGAAGTACTACGTGTGATCTCCTACTAGTTATTGGACCCCATTCAAGACAAAAAAGTTTGAAGACTTAAGCAGCTCAACGAACAAAACCTCACATGCCGAGAATTATTAGATGTTATGTCATTACTGCCTACGAGCAAAGTTAATAAAAGCCTCTATTTTCAATTAAGATTGAAGGATTTATTCATAAGCCTAGGCCAAATGCATAAATAAATTGACCTACCATGTGACAAGCAAAAGACGCCCGCTGCCCCGCAGACATAGCATAAACTCCAGTGTGAAAGGGTAAACTAATTCCCCAACATCCACATGGGTTAGCTCTCCGCGTAAACTAATTCCCCAACACCCATATGGGTAAGCTCTCTAGCGCGAGAGGGTAAACTAATTCCCTGACATCCACATGGGTAAGCTTTTCAGCGTGAGGGTAAACTAATTCAGGACTAATTCCTCGACACCCACATGGGTAAGTTATTCAACGTGAGAAGGTAAACTAATTCCCCAACACCCACATGGGTTTGCTTTCTAATGCGAGAAGGTAAACTAATATGGAATATCCAGACATGGATGAGTGGTATGACTACTCAGTTTCCTTTGAATACAGCAACCACCTGGGCTGGACGACTCCCAGAATTGGCCACGATAGTTCTTCCCTTAGGATAGACTTAGCCGACTTCAATTCTGCAGAATGCCAGGTCTTTGACTGAAAGAGACGCTAAGTGCAGGACCTCTGCCCATGAAATAGTTCACGTGACTAGATGCTCCATCCTCAACGTGCAAGTCTTCATGAACGTGGCTTGGTCTTAAAGTGTTGCAATACAACTTACGTAACCTGCGGAATCAAGCTATAGCTCAGAAGGATATGGCATCTGAGGCACGATTCCGCCTACACCTCACGCCTAAAATGCCTCTGAGAGCCAGGGATAATGCCTGAAGTGGTTACGTGAGTCGCCTGCTTCTATAAGTAAGACGCCTGGCCGACGACCCAACGGTTGGCAACCCAAGGCAATCCATAAGCTGAGACTTATGCCTACTATGACTACGCGAACTTGCCCACTTACTTAAAAGCAGCACTTCCAGCCGACAGTCTACGGCTTAAGTTTTGTTGGAACAAAGCCGAGGTACCACTATAGTGGATACGTAAACCTCATTTGCTTCTTACGAGAAACATGAGTCTAGCTGATGACTCTATAAGTTAAACACTTCACAATACGCCCTAAGAGGGCCAAGGCTTCAAAAGCCACTCAAAAGCCGAAATACAACCATAGTGGCCACAAGAACTCTTCTGCTTTCTACGCGAACCACATGTTTAATCGTTGGCCCTATAGGTTAAAAATTTTGCAATATGCCCCAGAAGGGCTAAAGCTCACGAAGCTACCTAAAGCTAAGATTCACAGCTATAGTAGCTACGTGAACTCGCCTGCTTCCTACGGAAACAACGAGTTCGGCCGTATGCTCTATATGCTAAAAATTTTGCATTTTTCCTCTTGTAGGTAAAGCTTTATAAGCACCAAAGCCAAAACTAAAGCCTAAAGTGACCATGTGTGTCAACTGCTCCATTGAAGTAGCCAGCTCAACCGCCCGTCTCACGGTAAAGTTTTGCAAGTCTCTTCAAGCAGGCAAGGCCCCAAAAGCCTCAAAGTCGAAACTAAAACCTAAGTAATGACATGGGATTAACTGCTTCATTGAAGCAGCTTACCCAGTCGCCCGTCCTACGGTAAAGTTTTGCAAAAGACATGGCGAAATAGAAGGATTAAGTAAAAACAAGGAAAGTTGTTTATTAAATTTCTAACAAATTAATAAACCAGCTTGAAGGCCAACAAAGTTCAAGCAAAGCAGAACAAAAAGGAAAAGAAGAAAACTCCTAAGTCTAAGCAAAAAGACTACTTCTTGGCAGCCTGTGCAACCACAGATTCCTCGACTGCCATGCCTTCAATAACCGCATCGCTCTTAACAACTAAAGCTTCCATCAGCTTATCCTCAGCTACCCCTACCTGGACTGGCTAACCCTCAACTGCTCCACCAAAGGCAGCCTCAAATGAGAAATCAAGCAGATCAACTGAAGAAATGGAAAAAGTCTCGAAGTCCTTCCCTGAAAACTCATAACCAAGCTTGTAGATGGTTTACATAACCAAGCTTGTAGAAATCGGCCTGACAGGAAGCAAGCGCCACTTCGTGACCAGCTTTCTCATTCTTCAATTGCATATTCTCCTCGACAAGCCTAGTGTGAGCACCCTGTAGCTCATTCAGTTCCGTTTTTAGGTTTTCGCTAGCAGACAATGCACCTTGCTAATTCACTTCCTTAGACTCAAGCTTACCGATAACCTCCTTGAAACGAGACACTTCAGCATGCATGAACATAAACTCATCACCCTTGGCAAAACAAGTAGATCGTACCTCCAAATTGACAAGCTCAAGTTTCTCGACCACCGGAGAAACACAACTGACTTCCTTTTTTGCAGCTTTCAACATCGCCTAAGTTACACTAAGCCTAACATTCAAATGGGGGACCTCCTCAAGAGCGATCTCCAGCTGCAAAGAAGTGGGGGCAAAGACATTAAACCCCTTCAAAATAGTGAGTTCAGATTTGAGCTTCTCAATATTTTCAATAGCCGAGCGAAGCTGAGCTATCAATGCCACTTCGGCCTTCTTAGCATACTTGACAACATCATGATCAACGCACATAGACTCAGCTGCTAAGATCAAAGTCTTATGCATTGTAGCAATCAGGAGAGACCTCATCGAGTATGCAAAACGTTTCGCAAAGGAATCTGAACGGATGTCAACTTTCCCAACATTGTCGACAAACTTGGTGTATGCATCAACATCCACAAGTAGGTCAGCCTTCAGCAGTGCACAAACCTCGGGAAACTCAATAGCCTCAGACTCGGTGGATCTCTCATAATTGCCCATGCGAGCAGATTTCCCCTTCTCAGTAGATGAGTCAGTCATGGCAGAATGAGGAGTAGACCTAGACACCACCATAGCAGCAGAATCCACCTTCCTACTCTTTATAGCAGTGAGCCTTTTAGAAGCAAAACCAGACTTAGCTCCTAACGAACACTTCAATATAAACCTGGATACCAGATGCGTCACCAAACTCTTTCGCTAGGCAAGTCTCTCAGCAATGGATGTGCTTACCTTCGGAGCAGTAGGTTTCACAAGCTCAGGCTCAACGGTCATCTTCGTCCCCTTGGGGAAAGTTAGATCAATGACAAGCTTCTCGGCAGCAGACGAGCTCCTACGAGCAGCATAAAAAGGCATCCGTTTCTTCTCGGTTGAAGACTCACAAGCAGGTGAGGAAGATCTTTTCTTTCCACCCTCATTGGTAGCACGTTTTACAACAGTGATCAGGTGAGCCAACGCTTCGTCCTTTATCCGCTTTATCTCTTCCTTTGGAGGCAGGCCACTTTTCTCCTGACGAAGAGGGCTGAGCAACCAACGCCACTCACGGTACTCATTAGGAATGGCCAAGGGGACGTGCTCCTTCTTCATATCTGCCGAAGTCCTTGGAGTTGAGCCAAACTCCGAATCTACACAAAGTAAGAAAGACATCAATAAATTAAAGTCATGTAGCAGCTCAACAAAAAACTCAAGCAGGACAAGAATGCAGCAGTTCACTTACCACTGATAAAGTTAGTTAGGACATGTAGCTCAAGAGAAGAGTCTGACTCCCACTCTCCGCTCACCTTCAAGGTGTCTTTCGCCTACTCATGATCACCTTTGCTAATAGCATCAAGCAACTTATGGCGAGACCTCAGCTGCCCCACACCTTCCTTGTGGCCGATCTCAGAGAAGTACCAGAATTCATTTATGGTCAAACCAAGATCATAGAACCTGCTCAAGTTCGAGAACCCCACCTTTGCACGAACTGCATTTGGGGAGCATTGAGCAGGCGCACACTTTATGGAGCAGATCACCTCCTGGAAAAGACGTGGCATGGGAAAAGTGAATCCAAGCACAAAATAATATAGATGGAATTTGATAGCTCTCTTCCTAGCAGAGGCACCATCGATGCATGGTTCATGACTGCTATCATCTTTCACCTGCTTGATGTGAACTCCAGGCAGAATCGCATGCTTGTACGCCTCAAGAAAATCTCGAAACAGCTCGTCGGAATTAATCTTGACATGTGCAGCCTTGAAGTAGCCCACCTTGCCGGAAGAACCACCTTGACGGTACAAAGGTGGAGGATATTCGTCACTTTTGCGATCGAAGAAAGACATCTCAAAGTCTCTGCAAAAAGCACAAAGAAAAATATTCAGAGGGCAGCTCGCGAGAAGAGAATTCAAATAATAATAATATGTGTGTGTGTGCATATATATAAAGAGAACCGCACAACCTGAGGGCCCCAGGTCCTTACCCACGCGGCCCAAGCCGCTCGGCCCAGCGAAAGAGGAGGCCTGTGCCTTCTCCCTTTCCTCTTCTTCACGCGCCAAGCACTCCAAATAGGCCCTAAGGCCCACGGCCCAATTCAACAGAGAAGAGGCGAGTGCCCCGCGCCTCTCTCCCTCTCTTCTACAACCCAGCAAGGCCTAACCTCTCTCTCTCTCTCGGCCCAACCTCTCTCGCTCTTTATCACCTACTACAGCAGACCCGAGTGTGCTCCACTAAGCTTAGTCTGTGCCAAGCTCACTTAGAGGGGCTAGAGCCCTACGGCTCGCCCAGCCCAGCGCCCTTGCACTACAGCCAACCCTTGCGGCGCCACCAAGCAGCCTCGTGGCTCCTTGTCATGTGTCACTCACACCCACAGCCCTGTCAAGCCAATTTTTTCAAGTCCCAAGACTCTAAAAAAAATCAAGAAAAAGAAAATTCAATTTTTTCTTACCTTGGTGTGGCACGGAGAAGAAGAACTACAATGAGAGACGACTCTTAGCAAGGTCAAGACGCTAGGGGAGAGGGAGTAAAAATTTCATGTGGCTTCTCTTCCTTGTTGGAATAAAGATTGCTCTTCAAACTTATTTAATCCCCTGCTTAAGGCAAAATTAAATAGGAATTGGGGGTAATTATTTTCCTTTTCCTAGAAGAAGGCTATCTCTAAATCAAGAAAGAAGATCAAGTTCAAATTGGGAAACAACGTCACAAGCCTAAGTAGCTTGGGATTCCTGCACCTACAATCATTTTCCTGCGTGCAGCACAGTAGGTGTGGGGGCATTTGTGGAGCCTAAAATAATCCCAAAAAATCTAGAGGCAACACGTGGCTTTTATTCAAAGAAGACAAGATTGCCCTCAATAAATGGGCAAGCTCATCGGATGCTCCCACGTGCAGCTCACACCCCTGGAGGTCTCAGCAGCTGAATACGACTGCCCACAGCTCACCTGCCCTTGGCAAGGAATTAAAGATAAGGATTGATTACCCAAATTCTATCTTTAATACATTCCTAATTGGAGATTGACTCCAATCAAGTAAGTAATCCTAATTTAAATCAATTAGGGATAATTACTCCATTATCTCAAGAAATTATTTCCTATTAAATATCTTGGGAATATTTAGAGAATATATCTCCATTAAACAATATATGGACGGCCCTAGCCCAATAAATACCCCATATTCTACCAAATTTTCAGAGCTTTGGCAACCCTAAAAAAGCCCTAAACATTCTACTCTCTCACAAAAACTAACTTAGGCATCGGAGATCCGTTGACCTAAACCCCCCCCCCCCCGCCCCACCTCATGGGTGTGTGAGGCTTAGGTCTATGATCAAAGGTGTTGATTGTTTTACATGTGCATTTTCGTCGAGACTAAAGACGACGGAAATTTGCATCGACAGCTAACATTTCATTGATCTTTGACTTTGAATATTTATGAATTTGCGTTGAAGCATAGCCGCACAACTCATAAACACGTGATTTATGCTAACCTACAATTGGACGATATGCGGTTTCCTATAATCACATATTTGTACTCTGCAACTCACATTCGTAAACTTGTAAATTACAAAAACAAAAATGGTGGTTGGGATGTGGCATGCTAGGACGGTGGTGGTCATAGTGGAGGGCAATGGTGGTGGAGAATGTGATGGTGGAATTGATGATGGTAGTGGTAGTGACACGTAATAGATGCCACTTTCAAGTTATGAAAAACATGTATTTTTGGATCATACGCTCCGTCCGTTAATCATGCCCTTCTTTTTGATTATTTTAAAATATGTTTTTTTTAGTATAAAAGGGCGTGATCATGCGCTTTCATAGAGAAATCTGACAAATAAACAAATAAAAGATATGCATTTCAATATAATAATTATAAAAAAAAACTAAAACAAAGGCCGCATACCCGGAAAAGAATCATGACACGTGCCATTGCTGAGCTGTCAACCGACCTTTCTGTTGAACGCGCGAAGAAGCCGCACCTTTCTGTTGAACGCGCGAAGAAGCCGCCCCAAAGCGGTGCTAGACAGACCTTTTATTAAAAGCACCTTTGATCAGCAAAACACACCTTCTATTAAAAACACCATAATTATTTAGAAAAAAAATTAAAAATTAATCATGATAAATTTACCTTTTTGTATCGTATGGTGTTAGAAATAGAATCTCTCTACATTATTTTTGGCTAATGCTAGGAGATCTCATAATTTATTTTAAATTAAATTTACAAACAAATAATGTTGTTGTATATAATTAGATTATTAGTTAAGTATCCATAAACATTTATATTTTTTTATATTAATGATACGTTATTTAATTTATAAATTTTAATTTAAAATTTTAATCTCTCTAATAATATTCTATATTAGTTTGTAATTGACACAGAACAGCACCAGTCTGAGTATACCTGCTCTCCTAGTGTTGGCTTATATCAATGTCATCACTTTGGACATTTGGAATAAAAGGTGACCTTTCAGCTCACACCTTTTCCCCTTTCATAGCCCATTCATAGATTCTCTATTTTCTCACCATCATAAACTGTGTATGCAAATTATACACTTAATCATTCGTCATGTATTATTTTACTTAATTTTAATTTTTTTTTTCAAAATTAAAAAAGTAACGTTTATATTCCATTTTTAACTACATATATTATATTTTTGTGACACTAGTAAACTAAATTTCAACTGCTAAACTCAATCTTATAATTTACATTCTTGAATTTTATTAGTTGTAGTATAAGAACTGTCACGATGCTCGTTTGGAAATATAAATACTAATCATTCACACACGTATGAACGAATATGAACATAATAATTTTTTTGCTGATGTGTATTCAATACATACTTTTTTCACATTAAAATAACACTATATTTTATGAGATGCAAAAGATCGCTTTCATAAATGACGGTTTTTGTTTTGCATAAGTTTTCTTCAACTTGCTTGGCATGGTGGATCTCTGTATTTATCGGACGTTGATTAATTGAAAAAGCTTGGTAAAAGGGCCAGCACGCTGATAGCGAAGCACATGATACCAAACTTGATTGCGTCATATGATAAGACTTCGTTGAATCGTTTTCCCCTGCACTTACACATCGTTCTACACGACAAAAAGAAGATATTTATTCAACTTTCAGATCCTGCTATCGACAATGCTAAACCATAATGCAGTCTATTAGTTAAGAGAGTTTATTGTAAGCGGTGAATTGCTTCAGTGGTCAAGGTTTTTTTCAACTAATTATGTTCTGAGTTTAAATTCGCATTGCCGAGATTAGTCTGGATAGACTAAACAGTGAATTTTTTATTTTGAATAGAAAATATTTTTGAAAATATGTCACACGTTCTGTTTGCATCACGATTTATTAAGTTTGATCAAGTCGAAGGAGTCGTCTACAATTTGCTTATGTTTCCTTTTAAATGTATTCGTTTTCTTTTCAAATGGTAGGGATTTAATGAATTCAAAAAGCTGTTACTTTCCTGAATAGAACTAAATTCATGTTATGTTTCTATTGATTGAACCAAAAATAAGTCAAGATCTGATATGTATACAATGAATTAAGTAAAGTGTTAGTTAGAGGATTCATGAACTCATACAACAAGGTTAGAAGTCAAACCAGCAAAAAAACTGACCCAAAGAGTTCCGTTCTCCTTTTGCATTTGATAATTCAATGGTAATTAATGATATGGACAGTTGCCTATAATCTCATCTCAGCTCCTTCATTATCTAAATCGAAACCTAACTATCACTTAATACTACGATATAGTGTATTACTCTTCACTTGTAAGTAGGAAGTTTTATGTTCAATTCTCGCCAAATACAAATTTGAATCATATTATTGTTAACTAATTGTGAAGCTAAGCACACTCTTTATTCCTTAATGTTGATAAATATTGTTGGTTAAAAAGGAATTTGCAAATCAAACTGCCCAAAGATGGCAAAAGAAACAGAAAATATAGGAAAAATCACTTTGACTTTCCATACGTAACCTAGCCTAGTGGTAAGGGCGCAGATTGCGGTTCCCCAATAAACAAAAAAATGTAGGAGGTCCCGGTTTCGATACTCCGAGTTGATGAGTCTACTTGATAGTGGTCACGGATAGAGTGAAATTCCCCTTAGCCTATTCAGGGGCGGAATAGGTGAATAATTGTGACTTGTCACAAGTTGTCTTTTTTTTTTTTTTTTTTTTTTTTTTAAACAAACGATATTATCTACATTAAGAAAAAGAGAATAAGTTCAATCTCATAATGAATTAGTAATAAATTAATAATGAACAAACAAATTTACCGTGCGGGTAAGTCACCATATCCAACAGAGACTAAGCTGAATTTAATACGTCAAAGCAAACAATTGGCTTTTAAAAATCGCTAAATCAAAAGCCCGCATAAAACAAACAAAATATAAAATCCAAATAAATATTGGTGCAAAAGTTGGAAACTCCTCCACCATGATATAAACGAATCAGTGTGTACCCCAGAAACAAAGCTTTACTTTGGTGTACACTAGATCCTTTTTTCTTTTTGCTCAATTGTGATTGAATGTCACTTAAAGTTCATTTTGGCTTAAATTCAATCAAATTGAAGGTTGTTTAGTGACCTATATGTTTCAAGTGGATAGCAAAATTTACTATGCTAATTAGAATTCTTAATTGAATTGTCGATTTATTTGATATCAAAACAGATAAAAGTGTTGAAACAAGAAATCTGTGTGGGAGTTGCGTTACTCAATCAATCATACACAACTTGTTTTTTCTGAACAAATATTTTTTCTTTGTCATTAGCCCCTACTATTGGGTGACATATCTTTCTACTTGAAAGCAATGGCATGTTCATAATTTTAACTTTAGGGGGAGTCTCTCTGTAAAACGTCCAAGTTTTTTTAGTGAGGCAATTCGTCGAGCAGTTTGTGGGCATGTCGTCATCTGTTGAGCCATGTTGGCTGTATGTCAATCGAGTTTGTCGAGATCCTCTACCTAATGTTATCGAGGCCTCCTGTCAAGATACTTTGAGTATACATTTCATCAAGTAATTAGTGGGTACAAAAAAGGCACATACCATAAATTCAAAGGACTTTACATTTATTTTCCGACCTCTATAAATTCTACAACCACCCTAGTCCCTATATTGATTCGCCCCTGCTTATAAGTTATAAGTAGAATATCTAAAATTTTGTTCCCATAATGAGTTTAATGCTTAATTATATGATTTCACGTTGTGTATAAATTTTTGTAAAATATGTGTGTCAAAACAAAATCTTTTATTCTTTGACCTAAAAACCTTTTCTTGGAAGGCAAAGCGCACGCCTATATATATTAAAGGATATTGGGCATTGCTAGGTGGTAAAAGTTGCACGTAGTTCTTGGGATACAGGCCGCAGGGGCTAGTGGGGGAGGTGGCAGAGTTGCCTTGTTGGAGGTGAAGCACAAGATCCGATCAGTAATGGCAACCTCCACTGTCCTATTCACAATTATTCTGCTCTTCCTCGGTCTCTCGGGTTCGTCCTCCTACTTTCTTCCACCTCCACCTGTTTGGTTCCCAAGAAAGTGCAGGAAAATAAAGTAAACACAGAGAAGAAAAGGATGGAAATTTTGAGCTACAAGTCTCAGATTTTCTTTCTGGGTCCTCTTAAAAGAAAATTTTCTCTATTGGGTCTTTATATATTTCCTTGTTGGCTTTCGTGAAAGAAAAAAGTAACTGAAAATTTGAAAATTTTCTTTTTCCTCCCGTCTAGTTTCCTCTGTTTTCTCACCAACCAAACATAATCCAATCTTCTGTTTTGTGAACAATTTATATTAACCACTCAGTAATCTACGATGGTTTTTTTTGCTTTCTAAAATTCGGTATTAGACATTTGACAACGTATTTTCATCGAATTTAGGATCTGAATTTAGTATCTGCTTTCAGATTCAACACTCCAAGTCCAGAGCCTGAGCTTCGGAATCAACTATGGACAAATAGCCAACAACCTCCCATCTCCGTCGCGAGTGGCCGTCCTCCTCCAGTCCCTCAATGTCAGCCGCGTCAAACTCTACGACGCCGATCCCAACGTCCTCCAAGCCTTCTCCAACTCCGACGTCGACTTCATCATCGGCCTCGGCAACGGGTACTTGCAGAGCATGTCCACCGACCCTCTCACAGCCCAGTCCTGGATTCAGCAGAACGTGCAGCCCTATCTCCCCCAGACCAAAATCACGTGCATCAATGTCGGAAACGAAGTCCTCGGCGGCAACGACACCCAGCTCTGGTCGTACCTCCTCCCGGCAATGCAATCCGTCTACCGCGCCCTCGTCGCCCTCGGCCTTTCCAAACAAGTCGCTGTCACAACCGCGCACTCGCTTACTATTTTAGGAACCTCCTACCCACCGTCGGCGGGGAGTTTCCGACAAGATCTCACTCAGTATATCCAGCCGATCCTCAGCTTCCACTCGCAAGTTAATTCGCCCTTTTTGATAAATGCTTATCCCTACTTTGCTTACAAGGCCAGTCCAAGTGAAGTTTCTTTGGAGTACGCGCTGTTCCAGCCTAATTCCGGCATGGACGATTCAGTCACGAATCTCCACTACGACAACATGCTGGATGCCCAGATTGATGCCGTTTATTCTGCCATCAAGGCGATGGGGTATTCAGACATCGAGGTCCGAATATCCGAGACCGGCTGGCCTTCGAAAGGGGATGCAAACGAGGCCGGCGCCACGCCGGAAAATGCTGGTATTTACAATGCTAATCTGTTGAGGAAAATTGAAGAGAATCAAGGGACGCCGGCGATGCCTAAAGTTCCGGTCGACATTTACGTTTTTGCACTTTTTAACGAGGATTTGAAGCCCGGTCCTACGTCGGAGAGGAACTACGGACTATATTATCCGGATGGTACTCCGGTTTATGATATCGGATTCCAGGGTAATCCTCCTGGAGTCCAGGGTAATCCTCCGGGAGTCCGGGGTCTTCCTCAGCTAACTTTTTCTGCAGACTCGAATGTAAATGTACGTAAACATTACCTTTTGTTAATTATTCTTTCTATGATCTTGGGTTGGAATTAATTTTCTTGAATTTTGAATACAGCGATATATTTATATTAATTTGATATCTAAGCGGAGAAAATTACTACTGTACCGTAATTTTCTTAAATTTCTGAACAATGATGTCTAATGCTATATTTTTCTTTGTTTTTTTCAGGCCATGTCCATCTTCAATTTTCTGATCCTTCTCATTGTGTACTTATTATTATGTGCTTATTAGAGCTCATGTATTTTATGAACAACTTTTTGGGGAGGAAGACATGCAGACGGGAGCAAACCTGAATTCCAGAAGATTTTTTCAAAAGCAATAGGAATTCTAATAGGTTATATTAATAGCTTTAATTCTTCTTATACTGTACACATTTAGTTTCATTGATCTTCTACACTAGTGAGCTAGCCAATAATCTTCCATTAGCAGCTCAATTTTACACAATATTGTCGTTCTCATTGTATTTTTATCGAGATTCACTACTTTGCTTTTGACGTCTTATGTTCAATTTTTTTTTTTCACTTCTATCGAAAAAAAAAAAATATTCAGTATGCGTCTGGTGTTTTATGTTCAATTTTCATTTTTCTACAATCAATTATATCAAGGAGAAAAAAAATTGTGATATGCATGGACTATTTTGATCTAATATAAGATCTAATACAAAATCGAATGCAGTAACATTTTACGATTTATATAACCATCACTATTGAGTGAAATACGACTTCGTTGTTGATGGTGTTGTACGGTGGGAAATCAAATGGCATCTGTGAGGTAAAGGCTGTCAGGTTCTGTCCACTTCATACGTGCACCAAGTAGACTTTTGACACACAAAAATATCAAATTTTATGAGTACAATGCCACATAAATTGTTTGTTTATATGAGCGGAAGCAAATGGTAACGCATCCCTATCCTTCCTTATCATTCCACTTGTAATCATGCATGCGAATCTTTCTGTATAAAATTCTGTATGGCTTCTGCTTCACAAAAGTCCGAATTGGCTTTTGACTCTTCCAAAGCGTTGCCTTATTTTTCAAATTTTAATTTTAGAGCTATCTGAATTATAAAATATAGTCCATATCATAAATAAAACAAAATAATATATAAATTTGTACAGGGATGGAACTAAAAATTTCTTTTGGGGACAACTTGAAAAACAACCAAGGAAACCTTATTAGGGTTTAGGAATTTCAAATGACGACGTATCACAATTCTAATATTATAAAAACTTTAATGTAGTAGTGGAAAGTGGCAAGTTGATGAGAAAAATATTAACACACAAGAGGCGGATGAGGGATTTATCGGTTTCAATGACAGAACAAGAGCACTTTTGATCATATTATGTTTGATATAGAGTAGATGTAGTATGAAGGTATGCTTAATATTAGACGTATATTTTCTTCAAAGATAACACGTATATATATATAATTACAGTATGCAGCTTAATTAACGAATTACTTAATTGGGGACATCTGCCTCCTGTAGGCCTCTATTGGCTTCGTCCATAAATTTGTATACGAGAAGTTTATTTTCAAAACTCTCGAGATTTGTTGTGATAAAATTCAACAATTAATAATACGTAGTTTAATTAAAATAATATCAATGATATTGTTATTGACTCATAATGCGGCTTAACGTCCATGAAATCTTTCGTATGGTCACCAAAATTAAATGAGAATTCAGAAATCCTTATCAACTTAACCTTTGGCGTGTGAACTGTTAACTCAAAAGTGGCAAGAGCTCTTTGTCTTTAACACGGCTCTGCATTTTGTTTTCCTCTATTTGCGGCCTTTCGAGTTATTGAAATCTAAGTTTTTGAACTTACATGCATTAGGGTGACGAAGTTTTTGCTTGATTTTATATATCCTGTCAAGCTTGAGTCAAACTTTGACCACATAATAATTATTATTCTTCAAACTTTGGATATTATTATTTTTTATCATATCCAGTTTAGACCTTCAACTAACTTAAGTTCAACTTGCCATTGTTATTTGCATCCAGTGCTATTCATTTTTACTTGCTTGAGAATTGAGAGAAACTCTCTATTGTAACAAATGTATTGGTTTGTAGATTTGCAATCGATGATTGTCATTTGTTTAACAGTATAACTCGTTCAATAAATATTTGTCATGTGGCTTCATTGATTACAAGATAGTTTTCTCCGCTTGATCACCCTGCTAATTTGTCCATACCTGACATTAGTATTCTCTGCCGCCTGTAATATTTCTAATCCTTAATTATGTGATAACGACGGTTAGAAGACTTGGTACAAATGTAATAATATAATTATATGATAAAAATAGAGGCATTTTTCTTCAGTACTTATGTGCAAAGATTTTCGCCAAAAAAGCAGGCGCAGCGAATATAATATTGTAGATAAATTAAACTTAGCGATCAAGATTGTTCATTAATTATTTGGTGGGTGAAAAAAAATAATTAGTGTTATAATTTTGTTTTACGAATGTAAACAAGATCAAGCAAAGCAATATATAGTGCGGGTCGCTTTCATTCTTTTGCATTGTAGGATTCTCATCAGCAATTCAGCTGCAGCCTGGCCCCCCAAACCCAAGTAGGATAAGCTTTGACAGATACATATATATACACATTGAGCCTACAACACATCGAACTTCAACGATATAAACCATTTATTTTTCAACTTAGACGTTGAACTAATTAGAGGAACCCAGTTGATGAGGCGTGGATCAAGCAAGATATGTGATGTTGGGTTGGCAGTTGACAACCAACTGGATTTTCAGACAGCTTGATCCAACCATTTGGTTTATTAATTAATGATGTCAAATTATAAGAGGTTTCATTTCATTGGTTTTAAGGAAACAGAATACCACATTTAATACAATTCTCCTAATTAAATTGTTAGCCTCACATTTTCTGGTCTTGGATGATTGCGGACATGCCAATACGCGGTCGAATAGGCGAAGTGTGTACTTCATTTTTTTTTTTTTCCTTAACTTCTTCAAACAATTACAGCTAAGGAAGCAACCCCTAGGAGTCAGATGTTGCATGTTGTTGAGGCCCAAAAACGTAAAGAGCAGGCCCAATTATCACGAGAGCCCCAAGTCAAGAGCGAATACATGCAAAGGTGCGGGATTGAGGAAAGAATATATTTACAACCATGTCACACTACATTAATTAAGCCAGATATTTATATAATCACACCATGTCCATGCCTATTTGTCACGCTAAAGTAAGCCCAAGTCACATGCTCGGTGTTTGTCAAGTAAATTATGGTGTAGATGGTTACATGAGTTTATTGAGCCTATGTGGAGTCAAGATTATGGAGGATTTTAGGCTGCTTGGGGCCAAATATCCAAGCCCATAACCCTTGTATCCCACATAGGCAAGCATTGAGAGAGAACATACTTAATTTACCCATTTCCTAGCAAGCTAACCAATCTAATTAGAAAGGAATCAAGTCATATCTCTAAGATCATGTGAAACCCCTAGCAAAACATGCATTTAATAAAGAGAGGTTGACTTTCCCTTCCCAGCTCACACAAAAGTTCAACATGCAAAAGCCATGAGGTGCGCTACCAAAAGTAGTGCTTGTGGAAAGCTGACCCGGGAAAGCAACGCCTTGCGAAGGAAGCATGATGCAGGTTTGACAGGTTGGTAGCACCTAGCCATCTTGCACCGAAATAGAGGGTAGCAGAAGAACTAGGGAGTAGGGAGTAAAGGGGAAAAGAAACAAGCCATAACTAGATATTCCTTGGAAAGGAATCATTCAACTACAAACACGGGTCAAGAATTTTAGAGGGGGATTCAAGATAACAAGGAGGGCCAAAGAAACCCACGAGGCATCACTCTGCAACACGACTCAATAAGTACAAATAGTAGTTTAATTAATTTAAGTAGATACAAATAGTAGTTTAATTAATTTAAACAACACATAGGAGTTGATGTGTAATTGTTGTACTATAATAATTTTCAATGTGGTGGGAACACGACCTAATACATCAAATGTCATAATACAATTGGTTAAAATAAAATTCAAATGTCCAACAAATTATAATATTACACTTAATATACCAGACCATATATTCAACACACTTAAAAATCTCATATTCGGCAGATGGTAAGAAATTCTAGTGAGGGCTTCATGGTTGATCAAACGAGAACCTAAGGCCATCTCAATTGAGGGCCAAATCCCCAACTTAGCCCCTTTTCTCAAAACCCATCTTCAATGGAGGGTTATAAAGAATCTACCCTAAAGGATGTAGGCGCCAATTCCTGAGGGCTTGCTACATTTGCCCCATTGGGTAAGAATGAGTCATCACTGTTCATGGCCCCATAAAGAGAAAAAGACTATCTGGGACATCATATAGCAGTTATTGTGTGCTTCTGGTTGCATGTTTTATCATGCACCCGCAACTTTTTATACACAAACTGACAAACTGTTTATGCAGGCCCAGATCTCTAGCCGTTACAATTTTTTTTTAACGTGAAAACAAATTTTAAATTAAAATTATTTGAAATCTTGCTAATCGGTTCTCATCTTTTTTTTAATTTTTTTAATTTTTTTGGGAAAATATCGGTTCTCATTCTTACACCTGTTATACTCTAAACACGTCTCTCCAAAGATAGATATATTCGGTATACATCTTCTTAAAAAAATAATTTGTTCAAAATATTATATTTAGATAGGTACAGATAATGTTTTAATTAATTTAAACAACACATAGTAGTTGATGTGTGAGTGTTGTACCATGATATTTTTCAATATGCTAATTAAAAAGTAATAAAATATTGAGAGGAATAAAAAAATAGCCCATGTACCCAATGTTCTAAAAGACACTAACTGGTAGTTGGGCGGTAGGTTAAGACCCCTAGTGACTAAGTGGCTAGGCAGACCATGCAGATTTAATTCAATTTATTACATATATATATATATATATATATATATGAATTACAGCCTACTTACACTTTAAAAAAGATTATACTTGTAGTGAGAAATTGGGATAAGTTAAAACTTAAGCCATTTTGGCATTGGCATCATCACACTTGTCTGTGCAGAGAGGGAGAAAGAGAGAGAGAATGCGTCTGTGTGAAGAGACAGAATGAAGAGAAACACGAAACGGTTAGAGAAATAATATGGGTTCTTTTTAATAAACAATTAAAAAAATAATGGAATCCTAAACTCAGAATAGCCTAGCCACCGCCTAGGCCGCCTGATCAGCTTAGGTCACCTAGCCCTTCTAACCTGTCTAACCCGCCTAAGCAATTGCCTACCCCTACTTGATTTTCCTCTACATTTTGACCTTAATCGCATCGATCCTCCACCGCCTAAGTCAATTTTGAGAACAATGCATGTACCATTCAAGATGAAAAATTATAACCCTGCATTATTCCTTAAAGATTATATTTTTAGTGCGCTATATTTAAGAATGGTGGCTAAACATGGCCAAACCATTGGAGATGCTCTTAAGAAGGCCAATGAGATCTAACTAGAGTTCTTTTTTCCTTTAAGCAATGGTACAAGAGAAGGAGAAATTTTTCCAGGTTCTGGTCACATACGACCCCTGGTGTTCTAAGGAATGAAAATTAGACACGTGGCTCTTCCATGTTTCAATTAAATTGCAGTATGATAATTTCTGAGATAGTGGGCCCAGCAAACTAGAAAATAGAAACTTCGTTAAACTCCATCAAACTCTGTCTTTATCTCTGCCTCCTCCTCCATTGCTAATTTCTCAGTTTTGTATAGCTTCTTTGAGTAATTTCTTAGTCTTTTATGGGTATTTATTTTTCTTCTTCTGGCTTTCATACTCTGATTTTCATGAAATCAAACAAGGAGTACTGAATGATTTGGCTTTCATACTCTCATTTTTCTGTAAAATGAGGTTTTTATCTAATTTCATAGAAAGGCCAAAATAACACAACCAAGAAAAATGACAATACAACTCAAAGAAACTGTCTGAAACTAAATCTGAAGCGATTGTTGATAAACTGCAATATAGATTGGTGTCTCTGTATGAGGGCAGGGAAGGCGATCAGAACTAAAGAGTAAGGACAAGAACTAGAGTAAGGGTTCGTTTAAATGTTATTGATGGCAGCAGAAGTTTGGCAGACTTTCTTTTCTCTTTAGTTTATTAAGAATGCAATTTAATTGAAACATGGAAGAGCCACGTGTCTAATTTTCATTCGTTGGAATACCAGGTGTCATATGTGACCGGAACCTGGAAAATTTTCTCCAAGAGAAGGAGATTTGGATTAAATACACATTGTGTCAACCTGGTTGACTCAACCATAGTAACTTCGACATTTATGGAAGTTAAGTTGAAGACTTCTCACTTACAAGTAAACAGAAATGTCAATAAATCATGATATTAAAAGAGCTTAATGTTGATTTAATTACATTTGTTATTCAAAAACTAGTCTTGTGTTCCAATCCAATCCAACATCAATTGGATAAAGGTTGGACTAGAATGGATGCATCAAGTTGAAAGTCAAAGTTATCCATAACAGACGAATGAACATAATATGACATTATAAATTTTACTTTATTAATTGAAAAGAAATAAATATAACAGTCATCGAGAAGGCTATACAACTCGAGGAGACTGCATCTTGTCAGACTTACATTTTACAAAGTTACAAAATGTTCTATTTATAAAAGATATTTTACAAAGTTACAAAATATCCTATTTATAAAGGGTTAGTGCCCAAATTTTATTTATAATTGACACACCTCAACCTGAAATGTCCACTAGGATTCTGAATCGAACTGTGCTGGCCAACACTCGGAGAAGTTTTCTTCAACTTGCTTGGCATGGTGGATCTCTGTATTTATCGGACGTTGATTAATTGAAAAAACTTTGGTAAAAGGTCAAGCACGCTGATAGCGAAGCACATGATACCAAACTTGATTGCGTCATATGATAGACTTCGTTGAATCGTTTTCCCCTGCACCTACACTTCGTTCTAGACAACAAAAAGAAGATATTTATTCAACTTTCAGATCCTGCTATCGACAATGCTAAACCATAATGCAGTCTATTAGTTAAGAGAGTTTATTGTAAGTAGTGAATTACTTCAATGGTTAAGGTTTTTTTCAACTTATTATGTTCTAAGTTTAAACTCGTATTGTCGAGATTAGTCTGCTTAGACTTAACAGTGAATTTTTTATTTTGAATAGAAAATATTTTTGAAAATATGTCACACGTTCTGTTTGCATCACGATTTATTAAGTTTGATCAAGTCGAAGGAGTCGTCTACAATTTGCTTATGTTTCCTTGTAAATGTATTCGTTTTCTTTTCAAATGGTAGGGATTTAATGAATTCAAAAAGCTTTTATTCAAAAAGCTTTTGTAAAATATGTGTATCAAAACAAAATCTTTTATTCTTTGACCTAAAAACCTGTTCTTGGAAGGCAAAGCGCACGCTCCTATATATATATATATATTAAAGGATCTTGGGCATTGCTAGGTGGTAAAAGTTGCACGTAGTTCTTGGGATACAGGCTGCAGGGGCTAGTGGGGGAGGTGGCGGAGTTGCCTTGTTGGAGGTGAAGCACAAGATCCGATCAGTAATGGCAACCTCCACTGTCCTATTCACAATTATTCTGCTCTTCCTCGGTCTCTCAGGTTCGTCCTCCTACTTTCTTCCACCTCCACCTGTTTGGTTCCCAAGAAAGTGCAGGAAAATAAAGTAAACACAGAGAAGAAAAGGATGGAAATTTTGAGCTACAAGTCTCAGATTTTCTTTCTGGGTCCTCTTAAAAGAAAATTTTCTCAATTGGGTCTTCATATATTTCCTTGTTGGCTTTCGTGAAAGAAAAAAGTAACTGAAAATTTGAAAATTTTCTTTTTCCTCCCGTCTAGTTTCCTCTGTTTTCTCACCAACCAAACATAATCCAATCTTCTGTTTTGTGAACAATTTATATTAACCACTCAGTAATCTACGATGGTTTTTTTTGCTTTCTAAAATTCGGTATTAGACATTTGACAACGTATTTTTATCGAATTTAGGAGCTGAACTTAGTATCTGCTTTCAGATTCAACACTCCAAGTCCAGAGCCTGAGCTTCGGAATCAACTATGGACAAATAGCCAACAACCTCCCATCTCCGTCGCGAGTGGCGCGAGTGGCGGTCCTCCTCCAGTCCCTCAACGTCAGCCGCGTCAAACTCTACGACGCCGATCCCAACGTCCTCCAAGCCTTCTCCAACTCCGACGTCGACTTCATCATCGGCCTCGGCAACGAGTACTTGCAGAGCATGTCCACCGACCCTCTCACAGCCCAGTCCTGGATTCAGCAGAACGTGCAGCCCTATCTGCCCCAGACCAAAATCACGTGCATCAACGTCGGAAACGAAGTCCTCGGCGGCAACGACACCCAGCTCTGGTCGTACCTCCTCCCGGCAATGCAATCCGTCTACCGCGCCCTCGTCGACCTCGGCCTTTCCAAACAAGTAGCTGTCACAACCGCGCACTCGCTTACTATTTTAGGAAACTCCTACCCACCGTCGGCGGGGAGTTTCCGACAAGATCTCACTCAGTATATCCAGCCGATCCTCAGCTTCCACTCGCAAGTTAATTCGCCCTTTTTGATAAATGCTTATCCCTACTTTGCTTACAAGGCCAGTCCAAGTGAAGTTTCTTTGGACTACGTGCTGTTCCAGCCTAATCCTGGCATGGACGATTCAGTCACGAATCTCCACTACGACAACATGCTGGATGCCCAGATTGATGCCGTTTATTCTGCCATCAAGGCGATGGGGTATTCAGACATCGAGGTCCGAATATCCGAGACCGGCTGGCCTTCGAAAGGGGATGCAAACGAGGCCGGCGCCACGCCGGAAAATGCTGGTATTTACAATGGTAATCTGATGAGGAAAATTGAAGAGAATCGAGGGACGCCGGCGATGCCTAAAGTTCCGGTCGACATTTACGTTTTTACACTTTTTAACGAGGATTTGAAGCCCGGTCCTACGTCGGAGAGGAACTACGGACTATATTATCCGGATGGTACTCCGGTTTATGATATCGGATTCCAGGGTAACCTTCCTGGAGTCCAGGGTAATCCTCCTGGAGTCCAGGGTCTTCCTCAGCAAACTTTTTCTGCAGACTCGAATGTAAATGTACGTAAACATTACCTTTTGTTAATTATTCTTTCTATGATCTTGGGTTGGAATTAATTTTCTTGAATTTTGAATACAGCGATATATTTATATTAATTTGATATCTAAGAGGAGAAAATTACTACTGTACCGTAATTTTCTTAAATTTCTGAACAATGATGTCTAATGCTATATTTTTCATTGTTTTTTTCAGGCCATGTCCATCTTCAATTTTCTGATCCTTCCCATTGTGTACTTATTATTATGTGCTTATTAGAGCTCATGTATTTTATGAACAACTTTTTGGGGAGGAAGACATGCAGACAGGAGCAAACATGAATTCCAGAAGATTTTTTCAAAAGCAAAAGGAATTCTAATAGGTTATGTTAATAGCTTTAATTCTTCTTATACTGTATACATTTAGTTGCATTGATCTTCTACGCTAGAGAGCTAGCCAATAATCTTCCATAGCCGCTCAATTTTACACAATATTGCTGAATAATGGAAAAAAAGTACACACAATTGTCGTTCTCATTGTATTTTTATCGAGATTCACTACTTTGCTTTTGACGTCTTATGTTCAAATTTTTTTTCTCACTTCTATCGAAAAAAAAAAAAATATTCAGTATGTGTCTGATGTTTTATGTTCGATTTTCTTTTTTTTACAATCGATTATATCAAGGGGAAAAAAAATTGTGATATGCTTCGACTACTTTGATCTAATATAAGATCTAATACAAAATCAAATGCAGTAAGATTTTACGATTCAAATAACCAACACTGAAATACGACTTTGTTGACTCCCTTGTTGATGGTGTTGTACGGTGGGAATCAAATAACCAACGCTGTCAGGTTCTGTCCACTTCAAACGTGCACCAAGTAGACTTTTGACAAACAAAAATATCAAATTTTATGAGTACAATGCCAAATAAATTGTTTGTTTTTATGAGCGGAAGCAAATGGTAACGCGTCCGTATCCTTCCTTATCATTCCACTTTTAATCATGCATGCGAATCTTTCTGTATAAAATTCTGTGGGGCTTCTGCTTCACAAAAGTCCGAATTGGCTTTTGACTCGTCCTTTTGCGTTGCCTTTTCTATTTTTCAAATTTTAATTTTAGAGCTATCTGAATTATAAAATATAGTCCATACCATAAATAAAACAAAATAAAATATAAATTTGTACAGAGATGGAACTAAAAATTTCTTCTGGGGACAACTTGAAAAACAACCAAGAAAACCTTATTAGGGTTTAGGAATTTCAAATGACGACGTATCACAATTCCAATATTATAAAAACTTTAATGTAGTAGTGGAAAGTGGCAAGTTGATGAGAAAAATATTAACACACAAGAGGCGGATGAGGGATTTATCAGTTTCAATGATAGAACAAGAGCACTTTTGATCATATTATGTTTGATATAGAATAGATATAGTATGAAGGTATGCTTAATATTAGACGTATATTTTCTTCAAAGATAACACTTATATATATAATTACAGTATGCAGCTTAATTAACGAATTACTTAATTGGGGACATCTGCTTCCCATAGGCCTTTATTGGTTTCGTCCATAAATTTGTATACGAGAAGTTTATTTTGAAAACTCTTGAGATTTGTTGTGATAAAATTCAACAATTAATAATACGTAGTTTAATTAAAATAATATCGATGATATTGTTATTGACTCATAATGCGGCTTAACGTCCATGAAATCTTTCGTATGGTCACCAAAATTAAATGAGAATTCAGAAATCCTTATCAACTTAACCTTTGTTGTGTGAACTGTTAACACAAAAGTGGCAAGAGCTCTTTGTCTTTGACACGGCTCTGCATTTTGTTTTTCCTCTATTTGCGGCCTTTCGAGTTATCGAAATCTAAGTTTTTTACTTTACATGCATTAGGGTGACGATGTTTTCGCTTGATTTTAAATATTATTCTTCAGACTTTGGATATTATTATTTTTTTGTCATATCCAGTTTAGACCTTCAACTAACTGAAGTTCAACTTGTCGATGTTATTTGCGTCCAGTGTTATTCATTTTTTCGTGCTTGAGAATTGAGAGAAACTCTCTATTGTAACAAATGTATTGGTCTGTAGATTTGCAATCGATGATTGTCATTTGTTTAACAGTATAACTCGTTTAATAAATACTTGTCACGTGGTTTCATTGATTACAAGATAGCTTTCTCCGCTCGATCACCCTGCTAATTTGTCCATACCTGATATTAGTATTCTCAGCCGCCTGTAATATTTCTAATCCTTAATTACGTGATAACAACGGTTAGAAGACTTGGAACAAATGTAATATTATAATTATATGATAAAAATAGAGGCATTTTTCTTCAGTACTTATGTGCAAAGATTTTCGCCAAAAAAGCAGGCGCAGTGAATACAATATTGTAGACAAATTAAACTTAGCGATCAAGATTTGTTCATTAATTATTTGGTGGGTGAAAAAAAATAATTGGTGTTAGAATAATTTTGTTTTACGAATGTAAACAAGATCAAGCAAAGCAATATAAAGTGCGGGTCGCTTTCATTCTTTTGCATTGCAGGATTCTCATCAGCAATTCAGCTGCAGCCTGGCCCCCCAAACCCAAGTAGGATAAGCTTTGACAGATACATATATATATATATATATATATATATATATACACACACACGTTAAGCCCACAACACATCGAACTTCAACGATATAAACTGTTTATTTTTCAACTTAGACGTTGAACTAATTAGAGGAACCCAGTTGATGAAGCGTGGATCAAGCAAGATATGTGATGTTGTGTTGGCAGTTGACAACCAACTGGATTTTTAGACAGCTTGATCCAACCATTTGGTTTATTAATTAATGATGTCAAATTATAAGAGGTTTCATTTCATTGGTTTTAAGGAAACAGAATACCACATTTAATACAATTCTTCTAATTAAATTGTTAGCCTCACATTTTCTGGGAGTCTTGGATGACTTCGGACATGCCAATACGCGGTCGAATAGGCGAAGTGTGTACTTCAATTTTTTTATTTTTTTTTATTTTTTTATTTTTCTTAACTTCTTCAAACAATTACGGCTGAGGAAGCAACCCCTCAGAGTTAGATGTCGCATGTTGTTGAGGCCTAAAAATGTGCAGTGATTATGTGCTTCGACTTGTATGTTGTTGAGGCCCAAAAACGTAATGAGCAGGCCCAATTGTCACAAGAGCCCCAAGTCAAGCACGAATACATGCAAAGGTGCGGGATTGAGGAAAGAATATATTCACAACCATGTCACACTACATTAATTAAGCCAAATATTCACATCATGTCCATGCCTATTTGTCACGCTAAAGTAAGCCCAAGTTACATGCTCGGTGTTTGTCAGGTAAATTATGGTGTAGATGGTTACATGCGTTTATTTGGCCTATGTAGAGTCAAGATTATGAAGGATTTTAGGCTACTTGGGGCCAAATATCCAAGCCCATATCCCTTGTAGCCCACATAGGCAAGCATTGAGAGAGAACATACTTAATTTACCCATTTCCTAGCAAGCTAACCAATCTAATTAGAAAGGAATCAAGTCATAGCTCTAAGATCACGTGAAATCCCTAGCAAAACATGCATTTAATAAAGAGAGGCTAACTTTCCCTTCCCAACTCACACATAAATTCAACGTGCGAAAGCCATGAGGTGCGCTACCAAAAGTAGTCCTTGTGGAAAGCTGACCCAGAAAAGCAACACCTTGCGAAGAAGGCATGATGCAGGTTTGACAGGTTGGTAGCACCTAGCCATCTTGCACCGAAATAGAGGGTAGCAGAAGAACTAGGGAGTAAAGGGGGAAAGAAACAAGCCATAACTAGATATTCCTTGGGAAGGAATCATTCAACTACAAACATGGGTCAAGAACTTTAGAGGGGGATTCAAGATAACAAGGAGGGCCAAAGAAACCCACGAGGCATCACTCTGCAACACGACTCAATAAGTACAAATAGTAGTTTAATTAATTTAAATAGGTACAATAGTAGTTTAATTAATTTAAACAACACATAGGAGTTGATGTGTGATTGTTGTACTATAATAATTTTCAATGTGGTGGGACACCAAATGTCAAAATACAATTGATTAAAAAAAAAATATTCAAATCTCTAACGAATTGTAATATTACATTTAATTTACCATATCATATATTCAACACACTAAAAAATCTCATATTCCGCAAAGATGGTAAGAAATTCTAGTGAGGGCTTCATGGTGGATCAAACGAGAACCTAAGGCCATCTCAATTGAGGGCCAAATCCCAACTTAGCCCCTTCTACCCTAAAGGATGTAGGCGCCAATTCCTGAGGGCTTGCTACATTTGCCCCATTTGGTAAGACTGAGTCATCGCTGTTCATGGCCCCATGAAGAGAAAAAGACTATCTGGGACATCATATAGCAGTAATTGTGTGCTTCTGGTTGCATGTTTTATCATGCACCCGCAACTTTTTATACACAAACTGACAAACTGTTTATGCAGGCCCAGATCTCTAGCCGTTACAATTTTTTTTAACGTGAAAACAAATTTTAAATTAAAATTATGTGAAATCTTGCTAATCGTTCTCATCCCTTTTTTTATTTTATTTTTTTTGGAAAATATCGGTTCTCATTCTTACACCAGTTATACTCTAAACACTTCTCTCCAAAGATAGATATATTCGGTATACATCTTCTTAAAAAAATAATTTGTTCAAAATGTTATATTTAGATAGGTACAGATAATGTTTTAAACAACACATAGTAGTTGATGTGTGAGTGTTGTACCATGATATTTTTCAATATGCTAATTAAAAAGTAATAAAATATTGAGAGGAATAAAAAATAGCCCATGTACCCAATGTTCTAAAAGACACTAACCGGTAGTTGGGCGGCAGGTTAAGACCTAGTGACTAAGTGGCTAGGCGGACCATGTAGATTTAATTCAATTTATATATATATATATATATATATATATATATATATATATATATATGAATTACAGCCTACTTACACTTTAAAAAAGATTATACTTGTAGTGAGAAATTGGGAGAAGTTAAAACTTAAGCCATTTTGGCATTGGCATCATCACACTTGTTTGTGCAGAGAGGGAGAAAGAGAGAGAGAATGCGTCTGTGTGAAGAGACAGAATGAAGAGAAACACGAAATGGTGAGAGAAATAATATGGGTTCTTTTTAATAAAAAATTAATAAAATAATGGAATCCTAAACTCAAAATAGCCTAGCCACAGCCTAGGCCGCCTGATCAGCTTAGGTCACCTAGCCCTTCTAGCCCGTCTAACCCGCCTAATCAGTTGCCTACCCCTACTTGATTTTCCTCTACATTTTGACCTTAATCGCATCGATCCTCCACCACCTAAGTCAATTTTGAGAACATTGCATGTACCATTCAAGATGAAAAATTATAGCCCTGCATTAGTCCTTAAAGATTATATTTTTAGTGCGCTATATTTAAGAATGGTGGCTAAACATGGCCAAACCATTGGAGATGCTCTTAAGAAGGCCAATGAGATCTAACTAGAGTTCTTTTTTCCTTTAACCAATGGTACAAGAGAAGGAGAAATTTTTCCAGGTTCTGGTCACATACGACCCCCGGCATTCTAAGGAATGAAAATTAGACATGTGGCTCTTCCATGTTTCAACTAAATTGCAATATGATAATTCTTAAATAGTGGGCCCCGCAAACTAGAAAATAGAAACTTTGTTAAACTCCATCAAACTCTGTCTTTATCTCTGCCTCCTCCTCCATTGCTAATTTCTCTGTTTTGTATAGCTTCTTTGAGTAATTTCTTAGTCTTTTATGGGTATTTATTTTTCTTCTTCTGGCTTTCATACTCTGATTTTCATGAAATCAAACAAGGAGTATTGAATGATTTGGCTTTCATACTCTCATTTTTCTGTAAAATGAGGTTTTTATCTAATTTCATGGAAAGGCCAAAATAACACAACCAAGAAAAATGACAATACAACTCAAAGAATTTGTCTGAAACTAAATCTGAAGCGATTGTTGATAAACTGCAATATAGATTGGTGTCTCTGTATAAGGGCAGGGAAGGCCATCAGAACTAAAGAGTAAGGACAAGAACTAGAGTAAGGGTTCGTTTAAATGTTATTGACGGCAGTAGAAGTTTGGCAGACTTTCTTTTCTCTTTAGTTTTTTAAGAATGCAATTTAATTGAAACATGGAAGAGCCACGTGTCTAATTTTCATTCATTGTAATACCAGGTGTCATATGTGATCGGAACCTGGTAAATTTTCTCCAAGAGAAGGAGATTTGGATTAAATACACATTGTGTCAACCTGGTTGATTCAACCATAGTAACTTCAACATTTATGGAAGTTAAGTTGAAGACTTTTCACTTACAAGTAAACAGAAATGTCAATAATTCATGATATTAAAAGAGCTTAATGTTGATTTAATTACATTTGTTATTCAAAAACTATTCTTGTGTTCCAATCCAACCCAACATCAATTGGATAAAGGTTGGACTAGAATGGATGCATCAAGTTGAAAGTCAAAGTTATCCATAACAGACGAATGAACATAATATGACATTATAAATTTTACTTTATTAATTTAAAAGAAATAAATATAACAGTCATTGAGAAGGCTATACAACTCAAGGAGACAGCATCTTGTCAAACTTACATTTTACAAAGTTACAAAATGTTCTATTTATAAAAGACATTTTACAAAGTTACAAAATATCCTATTTATAAAGGGTTAGTGCCCTAATTTTATTTGTAATTGACACACCTTGACCCGAAATGTCCACTAGGACTCCGAATCGAGCTGTGCAGGTGACAAAGCCATAAAATATAGTGATGTGGAAAATGTGAATAAATTTAGCCCTAAAAGTGCCTAAGGACCAGAGTGCACTGCGAGAGGGAACGAACCCGTTTCACACGCAACGTCAGAGCATAAGTAAAGTACAGTAGTGTGGGTGCAACATCAGAGCATAAGTAAAGTATAGTAGTGTGGGTAAGGATTATACCCTCAAAGGTAGCCACCTATACTGAGATTCGCCACAAATCCTCGTCGATACGAACATCCAACAGTTAAAACTTGGAGGGGTGCAAATACAAGGGTGAGTGGACCTGAAAATAAAGTTTTTAATAAAAACCTTTTGAAAACATTATAACCCCTCGCCGTAAAACCCGTATAATTCCCCAAAAAATAATAATACATCCGTATATAGAAATCATGCTCGAGAGTAGTGAAAACCAAGTATATGCCATATCAAGTATCTCAGCAATGAAATAAGTAAGCCAGGTGAAATAAATCAATGTAAAATGATATGCCAGCCGGAGTCACCTAACGTGACTTGTACGACTTTAAACCTACACACAAGTCGGAACCACCAAATGTGGTTTGTATGACAGGTTGGGTGTAAATAAATAAGCTCAAGTGCTACGATCACATGAAGGTTGTGCGAAGTATCGCAAGTCACCTACGAGTCAGAACCACCTAATGTGGTCTGTACTACAAGCTGGCACCTGCCTTGGATCCAAGGTAAGTATACGGTGCGGGAGGTGAACGATCATGTGAAGGCCTGGCCTTAACCTCGAGTGAAGCACTAACACGGGGGTGTAGGATAATGAGTGTCAAATGCATCCAGGCATAACCATATACATCACAACCACTAATATCATAATGTACTCACTTGTAGCTTACCTAGGCTCCTCAGCATCATGCAACATTATGCAAAGCTATACTAATGCATAAGATAAAATGTAAAGCAACCATGACATGACATTTTAAATGAAATTCCACTTAAAACCATTTCTGGGAAAAATGGGAAACATATATACGTATATATAGAAAACCTAAAAGCTCACTCACCTGGAGTCCACGCTACAACTCCTTAGCACAAATATCAAGGCATCACGAACGATTGCCACCTGGAACAATTATCAAATCATGTCTTAAAATTCTTATCAATAGAACGTATAACTTACATGTCCTAATTAGGAAGATCCGTATGTCGAATTCTCGATCCGTAAGTTTCTAATATCATCAAATATTACGTATTATAACGTATCAAAGTTTGGTGACGATCCAACGGTCGGATCGTCGATTGCTATAATAATTAAGCAGCAGACTTTCATGGAACTACATGTAAATGACAGAAATTCGTCAATTGGACTTCACCAATGGAATCAGAGTATTCAAATTTAACCTAGAAAGGTCAGGGGATGTCTCGGCCCACGCGCCGTCGCAAGTGGTGGTTGGCCGCCCCGACTTGCTGGAAAATTCAACTACTTCTAAAAATTAGCAAATTTTATAGGAATGAAGGACTTAACGAGTAGAACAAGTTTCATACCTGTGACTACGGTCAATTTGGCCGGGAAATACCTCAAATTCCCTTCGATCCGTCGGAAATCTTATAAAGGGTGATTCTTGATTCGTCCTCAAATCGACTCCGACGCTCCAACCAATGATTGGGCATTATTTCTGGGTTCAAGGAAAGTCTAATGGTGGTAGTTATTGAAGGATTTTGCCTCAAAAATTGGCGAATTGCCACCAAGAACACCATGATGCCGCCGGTGCCATTCTCACGAAAGCAAACCAAATCTTGTCTAATTTGTATGGAAAGTCGAAGAGAGAAGGCTGGTGAGAAGTTCTCAGGTGATAACTCAACGTAAATCGTCGGAAATTGGCCAGAAAACCATCGAAACCCATCAGGTTTCACAGTTTCCGTGGGTCGGGTTGTAGACAACCGGTAGGAATCCATGATCCCATGCTTTTCGCCCTTCTCCTTTCCCCTTCTTTCTTCTTTCTCCATTGGTCACTCACCATCTCTTTCTTTTCCCAGTTGGCTTCACATCCCTCTTATTTCTCTCCTTTATAACCTATCTCCACCGCCCATCTTGTCTTCTTTAAATCTGGGCCACACACGTGGCTCCACCAGATTTTAGTCCAAAAATCTGGATTATTTCAAAAATTAATAATTTTACAATTTTTCCCTTGACTTTAAACGTTAATAACTCCTTCGTTATAATTCCAAATCACGATCCGTTTGCGCCCACATGTTTGTGGAAACAAGTACTACGAGGATACGCCAAGAAATTGAATCTTACGTTACACGACACGGCAGTCAACAAAAGTCAACACTTTGCCTTGAAGGGCATTTTCGTAAATTCACGTTTAAAATTATAAAAATCGTAATAATTGGGGACGGGTCGTTACAATAATAGTATCCTTACATATTAATAAAAAAATATTTTCAACATATCCTAACCGATTATCAAATGGAATTGGTTTGTAAAGTCTGCAATTCAATCTACACTGGATCGAATATAAATTGGTTGAATATTATCAGTTTTGAAACAGATGAACACCAACGTAACGCGGATCGGCAAAATATTAACAAATTCGAGCCGGCGATTGATGAACACCTCTATCAAAAGGTAAGAAATGTTTTCATTTACAAAAAAAAAAAAAAAAAAAAAAAGGGTAAGAAATGTTTTGAAAAAAAGGGGAATTACTTCACATTAAACTTCAACGATCCAAAATGTCTATTTAATAAGTCTCAATACATAAATCATCATTACAAAAATTTAATTCAATCCAAAATTGTTTGCCTATTTAATTATCATGATGAAATCAATGTTTTTTAGAGAACAAAGTGTTCGTCAATTTCTTCGAACTCAATTAGATGCCTCAAATATTTCCGATTTGGCTAATATTTTGCAAGGATGATCTATGAGTGCAATTTAGAAAACAGATAGTTCGGATCGTTAAATTTCAATGCGGTATGAACCTCACAACTAATCCTCATTAAAAAAAAATGAAAATTCCTTCTCTAAAAGGCTTCCTACATCTATATATATACACACACACATACCATAATGCTTCTTACACACCATTTTTACTTTCCACACCCTTGTTATTTTTTAGGCATTGATTATCTTTAATTCATTCGATCCAACGACATGAAATTAAAAAGAATGTGTGATAAGTAAAAATAAATATGTGGATCACTATCCTAGGCCAAATTACTTGAAAAGCATTGAACCAATTCTTGTCTAGGTGGTCCACTGCATAGTCTGCATTTTATTAGTGAACATTTAATTGTATTCATAGTTTCTTATGAAAAAAAAAAAAAAACCTCTCGGTGTTCCGGAGTACTTGGTATTTTGATTGTTTTAATTGTTAAATCTTGATTTTATTTTTTTTAAACAAAAACTTAACAACTAAATAATTTAGAATATCAGATACTCCATAGCACTCAAGAACGTCTCTTCTCGTGGGATGGAATCATATTGCTCCGTATTCGCAAGGAAATGATACACGTGCTTAAAATTATTACTCCAGCCGCCCAAGACTAGATCCATCCTTTCTCATGTGGAATACTGCAACACCGTGACGACCTTTTCAACTACAATTTACAAACGTGTTGGTGTTACTACCGGTTGGCTAAGCAGCCACCCCCATGTGTGTAATTTCAATCAGAATTTTTTTGACTTTACAGCCGTGTGGGGCCGGTTACAACGTTGCATACGAAATGAATGTGGAAAATGAGAAGAGCCATCTCCATATTTCTTCCATTAAGGCCACCAGATTAAGTGATCTGGACATTTAAAATTTCATTCAACGGTCCATCTGTTTTGATCATTTAGAAGTTATAATAATTTTTTGTTGTTGGATGAAATTTCAAAGGTCCGGATCATTTAATTTGGTGGCATTGTGGAAAATCATCTGCAAATGAAAATTTCTAATTTCTAATCACAAACATAAAAAAATGTAAAGATTAAGTGTCGCTAGACGAAACAAAATGAAGGATAATTATTGAAATTAAAAAGTTAAAGCTTTTGAAAGAAAGAGAAGAAGATGCACCAAAGAGCATATAAAATAATCAGACAAAATCAAAGCAAGCATGCAGCAGGAACAAGAAACATGAAACAAACAAATACTTTGTTGGGTAAAAATAGAAACTAGTTGTAGGAATCACTCCACGTGGAATTTAACGATCCGAATAGTCTATTTTGTAAGTTTCAATTCATAGATCATCTTTGGAAAAAAAATCAATTTAATCCGAAACCATTTGCCTATTTAATTATCACGTTGAAATTTCATGGTTTCTTAGAGAACAAAATGTTCGTCAATTTCTTTGAACTCAATTAAATGCCTCAAATATTTTCGATTTAGCTAATATTTTACAAAGATAATATATAAGTTGCAACTTAAAAAATAAACGGTTCAAATCGTTAAAGTTCAATGTAATGTAAACCCATTCCCTTAAAAGGCTGCCTTTTAACCTTAACTCCAAACCGATTAACCGTGAACTCCAAGTGATGTCCATTGAAAAACAAGCACAATTTTTTCATATAAAGGATCAGTAGGATGACCCCTGTTTCAAACAAATGAGGCCAAATGTAACAAGAAGATTAGGAAAAAGAAACGGAAATAGGCGTTAATTACAAAAAAGTTGGAAACGGTAGAATCCTATTTCAAACGAATGATCTCAATCGAATACACCCCCTTTATCGGGCTTGTTTTCTCCTTTTACATCGTATCGACAAAGGTTCAAAATCAACGATCAAATATACAATGCGAACAACTTTTACAATTCAAAGCATAAAGCTTGCCTAATGTACAGTACAAATTCCTCACTAGCAACGAAATACTTAACAAACTAAATACTTACAAAGAGGAAGGCCAAATCAATTATACGACACAAGAAATGGGATGACCATAGACATAAATTCGTCGTAACCAAAAGTTGCCGAACCAGTATACCGCCGATCTTTCTCTTTGAACCTATCGGTCAAACCCTGAAATCAAAATAATAACAATATTTACATGTAATTAGCAAATTCCGGCAAAAAATTCAGAATGAAAGATAACTGCTTCTCTGTCTAACAGCACACTGCATTATCTGCTTAAAGAATTGCATCAAACTAGCAATTTGCTTACCCTCACAATCATCCCGCATCTGCATATCAAACAAAACGCTATGTCAGAAGAAGCATAGCCACAAAATGATTCTTAGGAAGAACTGAACAATTCATGTGAAACTATCTAGGGGTTATGCCAGACGTCTTCCGTTTAGACATGATTTTTACCTGAGCAGTGGTCCTAATTCACATACTAGCAAAAGAAAGCTTCCACTACATAATATTAGAAGACTTACTCGACGAAACTGTCAAAGTTGAGTTCAACCCTGCGCCCACTTCCATCGTCATATTTGGAAATCAAAAGTTGAAGAACAGAAGGTGGCATGGCAAGGCCTAGACCGTAGAGTGCATCTCTCAGTTCCATCGAATCAATCTTTCCACTCCTATCTTTGTCATACCTCTCGAATATGGACTGCAATTTCAGGTTTAAATGATAATTCAGTGTGACAATTTATAGCAAAGCATGTTCTTTTAACAAGTAGAGAGTCACAAGTAGAGTCAGCCTTCTCTGACTCCTAAAAATGGCATTGCAGATTGGCAGTGTATGACAAGATTTGATTGGGTTCCACAAACGAAATTATCAACAACCATATGAAACATATTTAGCAGTTATTGAAACCAATCGGCATAGAGAACTTCATCACTAGGCGATCGTTACAATTTAAATAGTTCTATAGTAGTTTATATAAATTAAGAGTTGAACCATCAAATGAGTACGCCACAATCCTTACAATAGTACCTACTGCATGAGATATATTAACAAAAACCAAAGCATTCTTCAAGCAGAATAAATGGGAACCGAAAGCACCCTAAACCCTAATCAGAAGCAACCATTAAATATCTCAAGAACAGAGACATATCACAAAAGAAAGTAATGGATGATACTTACTCGCCATTGTCCAAGACAAATCCAGAGTGCAGCAAACTCCTTCGGCCCTATATCGGAAAATTTATGACAAATTAATAAAGTAAGAAGAGTTAAAGTAATACAAGGGAACGAAAAACAATCTACTAGCTGAAAGGGGCTATCCATTTCTATCAGGTCAAACAATACAGAATTCTGATTCAATGAAGAAGTTAAAAACCATTGATGCGCACATAGTCAGAAATACATTAAAATTCCCAGCCAAAGTTCAAGTTGGCATTATTTAACAAAAATATATTAATTTTAGTTAAGATTTGGCAATTGAAATGGATCCAAAAACACCAGAAACAAGCAACCCATAAATTCAATTGAGACAGAATCCATATTTATAAAATGCTATCTGAAATTCTAAAAAAATACCCTTTTCAAACCTAACAAATAAGGTTTGAAATTCCCTATTTTTGTTCTAATTTCTAATTAATTAAATTCGAAGAACAAAGAAGGTATAGATTGAAAGGTAAAAAACTCACCGACTCTGAGAGAATCCGTGGGACTTTTGAACAGAAAAATGAGCAGGCGAATGGTCCTAAGGCTAAACCTCTGGTACCCAGAAGACAGAGCTTGCTGCAGCTCGTGCTCGTCGATGTACCCACTCCTGTCCCCATCCACCATCTCAAAGCTTCTAATCACGGCCGGGTCGGTCCCTGCGGGAAAACCCGACTGCCCATATGAAGAAGAAGAAGAAGAAAAAGACGACCCATATGGCTGATGCTGCGGCTGCCCGTAACCATGGGAGTACTGGGGAGAAGAAGACGACGAATTATGCTGCTGTTGGGGCCGCCCGTAACCATGGGGGTATTGGGTGTGTTGCTGCCCGTAGGACTCGGGCTGCTGTTGGGGCCGCCCGTAACCATGGGGGTATTGGGAGTGTTGCTGCCCGTAGGACTCGGGCAGGGATGGCGCAGAGGGCGCGTAAGGGTGAGAGCCGTATTTCCCATTGGAAGCCATTGAAGCAATTTGTTTCTGGGTTGCTGAAATTACACAGATTTTGGGGGTTTCTTTTTTAGGTTGCGAGGGAGGAAACGCTGCGTTTTATAATTAATGCAAGTTATTTACCTGCTACCGTTGTAGCGCCGCGAACCGACGCAAGCAAGCGTGTGGTGGGTTTGTTTCGACGAATTGCGGTCGGGCGGTTTGCGTCCGGTGTTTGTTTACAAATCCGAGTGTTGGACTTCCAACCAACCAGGGAAATTTTGGCGACAAGCTTAACTTACATGAATCATTAGCCATGTGTGCACCGCTTTGTACGACCATCCTTGTGTTTTTGTTCTTTCTCTTCGTAATTGATTACAAGAAATCCCTCAAATGTTAAGCTTCAAAGAGTATACACCAACGACAAATGATGAAGTGAGGGATTCGATTGTGCTAGCAAGATGACTCACTTCTTCAAATAGTATTTTTGGCGACACATTGAAGAGATTTTCGACTAGGATTTTATTTCTTTTCTCTGAGGGACAAATCGAGATCATGCGGGAGTTATGAGAGAACAAATATGGGTTATATATAATATGAAAAACCAATGAAAAATACTTGAAAACTTTGAGTTTTAACGATAAGGACAAAATAAAGGGTAAAATGAATAGTACCAGGATTGACTTTTTAGTGTAAAAATATAATTTTTCGTTAAAGTAAACAGTATTAAAACTTTTCGTTAAAGTTCCCAATATAATAACCCAAGTCGCATCCTACCATTGGGCTTGATGCCAAGAGCTTCACTCTTTTGCTTTAAGTCCACTCCACTAGCCCACTTAGGCTTGTGAATTGGACTCCTTTCAATTAAATAAGCTCAATGCTTATTTTAATTGAAACATGTCTAGTAGGTTGAAATAATTAATTCAATATAATTAACATTTAATTATATATTATTATCATACACGTAACGTCATTAATGCTATCGTAGGTGTGTGACCCCTTGGGTTATAACCAAAACCAGCAGTGAAATTAATTAATAAATTATTTTAATATCATAAGTCATAAATGACACCTATCAGCATATTATGATTACCCGGATTAAGTAGAAGTATACATGATGTAATTGTGATATTTTTTCGAACCTTGAGTTACAATGCAATTCGGTTCTTATCATTCATATTCTGATCAAGATTTATGTGATATGAAATTATGTCAAATCACATATAGATATCTATGTTCACCGTAATGAATCTTATGTTGAAGCAGTTCTTACAAACACAGCTTGATTAATAGTTACTCTGGCTAGAGATTTTTGAGATGGGTCTTCAAGTGACTTCAAGGGATATCTCATTTTATTGAACGATTACTAGAGGGCGATAAATTCTTTATTGCACATTTGTATGTCTCCGTACTCATACACATGAACCATGAAACACACTATCAAGCCCTGCAAAGTAATGATAACTTTAAGGTTAAGTCAAAGTTCATATTATAAGCATAAGATATCCGATGATGAGAACTATTTTCATACTACATCCTGAAGATTTGTAATGTTTGACTTGTGGTAAATATCCATACGTTTAAGTTTCTTGGGTGGTTAGTGGTCATTGAACTTTGTTCGATAAACAAGTACATGTATATTCACAATGTGTCCAACATGCGTAGTACAACATCATGCAACCTTAATTAAAAATAATATCTAAGAAAAACGAAAAGGTAAAACAATAAAAAAGAGTCAATTGACAAAAGACTAGCATGTATGTAAATTTGAGTAGAGTTGATGATTAATTGATGTTAGGATCTGTGTAAGTCGAAGGTCAGTTTTGGTTAAATGATAGGGCTCATGCTTAATTAATCTAAGCACGTCCATGATAGGCTGGCTTATGCTCCTTGGCTAGCTCTTCCTTCCATGACGAGATTTCTGACTGCGATTTCCCATCAACTTAAGACCTGCGAGAACTAAGAAGGGAACCTGTTTTCCAAAACCAATATTGAGAGGGAAACATTAGTCCAAACCCTGACAAAGAAGCTAGGTCTAGGGTACCGTTACATCGTAATAGTAGCATTTTATCTCAATGACACAAAGATATGCATTTTTATTTTATTTTATTTTATTTTGTTTTTAGATGACATTGGAGAGTGCTAGCAATTCTCTCACTTCTACTCATGCCATGAGTATTCCACTAGCACGTAAAACTAAAAAAATAATATTATTTGGTTGACCAACTAAAATTTTCTTTATCCTAATTAGGGATGGTTTTAGTTCGGTAATCGAACCGAAAACGCAAACTGAAAACTTGACTCGACAAGTTCGTAATTTTTGGTTTTACAAAATTCGGTATTTCGAGTTAGTTCAGTAATCGAAAAAGAAGAAAGAAGGAGAAATTGCAGGAGGATTCAAATTTTAGCAACAACCAAGTGCTCTAAACAAGAAACAACTGCAACCACCAAATTCTTAAACCCTAAACTTCAAACAATGCTCTAAATAATTTATCCCAAATTAAAAGCCTAAGTTCTGAAATTCATCCTCAAATCAAAATCAAAACTCTATTTCTCATTAACAAATTCTTAAATCTTGAATTTCATCTCATGCCCTAGTAATGTATCCCAAATTAAAACATAAATCCTAAAATTCATTATCAATTTGAAATAAAAAACTATAATTTCACATTTTGTAATTAGATTGCGAAGAGGAGAGGGAGGTACGGGTTTGAGATTTTTGGGATTGCGGTGCGATTAAGGGCGTGGTGTGGTTAGTCATCATTGTGGTTTGGTGTAGCCAGCGTTTCGACAGTCGGAAAAGAAAATGAAGAAGTGATTGAGAGAGAAGGGGCGTCTGAGTCAAGAGAGAGGGAGTGAGTAATTGAGGTGAGGTCGAGAGAGAGAGAGAGAGAGTTGAGTTTAAACGAACAGTTGAGATTCAATCTCAATCAAATCCAACGGCTAATATCAATTTAATTAAATATAAAATTATATTAAAAACTTTTTCGGTTTGTTTAGGGTTTATCGAACAAACGATTATTGGAAACCAAATACCATATCGAATATTTCAATAGTTTTCTGTTTTGATATTTCGGTTTTCAGTATAATTTGGTTTTGGGTGTTTTGATTTTGGGTTTTTTTTTCTTTTTCCGTATTCAAGTATTTCGGGATTTTTTCCCAACCCTAATAGTAATAAAGGAGAAAATAAATAGTGGGATTTAGTATAATTAAAAGTTTAGTTTTAAGTGCTAGTGAAGTACACTTGGCATGAGAAGAATGAAATGAGAATGTTTCTAGTATTTCTTTCATTAGTATATGACGTCATGGTAATGATGTACATGTGTCATGTAAGTTGCTCTTCTATTCAAGACCATAGTTAGAATTTACTAAAAAAGTTTGGACTAGTGCAATGGCCTAAACAGTCACTTTTATTTGGTTTTGAAGTATTTTGCAACTCAATTATGAGTAGGAGTTACTACACAAAACTCTTCAAGCTTGACTCATCAAATTTACATGTGTCATGTAAGTTGCTCTTCTATTCAAGACCATAGTTAGCATTTACTAAAAAAGTTTGGACTAGTGCAATGGCCTAAACAGTCACTTTTATTTGGTTTTGAATAGTATTTTGCAACTCAATTATGAGTAGGAGTTACTACACAAAACTCTTCAAGCTTGACTCATCAAATTTACATGTGTCATGTAAGTTGCTCTTCTATTCAAGACCATAGTTAGCATTTACTAAAAAAGTTTGGACTAGTGCAATGGCCTAAACAGTCACTTTTATTTGGTTTTGAATAGTATTTTGCAACTCAATGATGAGTAGGAGTTACTACACAAAACTCTTCAAGCTTGACTCATCAAATTTCATGCTTATGAACGGAACCAGTCATTATAGGCCTAGTTTGGTATTATTGTGCTTTTCAAAAAAAAAAAAAAAAATTGCTCATGTTGTGCTGTGAGAATAAACAGCTGTAAAATAAAGTTGTTAAGTGTTTGGTAAACCTTTTTCTGTAGAATTGCTTTTAATTAAAAAAAAAGTAGTGCCTAAGTGTTTGGTATACTTTTATATAAATTGTTTTACATATGTTAAATGACTAAAAAAGATATAGTATTTAATGTGATATAATAATTATGAAACACAATAATGTAGGGGCAAAGATTGTAATTTTGTAAAACATATAGGGGTATACTTGTCATTTGAAAAGTTCATTAAATGGGCATTGGTTACTACACTTTGAAAAAAAAAGAAAAGCATTTTTTTTAGAAGTATGGTATACCATGTTTCTGCTTTTCTATGTTTGTATACTTTCATTGACAGCAGTTTTTTTAAAAAATAATTTTTTTTTGGTTTTATCAAACACATTTAATGTTTCAGATTTTTTAATAAGTTGAATTTTTTTTTAAAGTACCACAATCCCGAACTAACCCATAATCACTTTGCAAGTATCATTTATGTTAAAAATAATTAAAACTAAGGCCTTTTTTTTTTTTTTTTTTTTTTTGGGAAACTGGAAATGTATTAACCAGGTCAAGAGATGTCAAAGAGTACAACGAAAGCCAAACAACGGGCAAACAACAAAAAAACATACAGGAAGTACAAGGGGGTAGAAAACCTGACACTCGAAGCCAAGCTCAAAGTGTCCCCCCTTGCACCCTCAGCACAAAATTAAGGTGGGTAAGTTAAACCATCATTATTCAAGACACGCACTAGCGAAGATGGAGGTCGATCAACCCAAGACACATCACGCATCTCCACACATCTACACGACGCCAAATGGTCAGTTGAAAAATTGGCTGATCTTGGAATCCAAGACCAGCGACAGTCCTGAAAGGCTTCCCCAAGCTTCAAACACTTTGGTAAAATAGGAAAAGCCTCCTATCTTCCATCAGAGATTGTTCCCCGCAAACATGAAATGGTTGCATGAGAATCAGATTCAACAACAACATGGGTCAGCCCTAACGAGAGACCCAACTCATAGCCACACTTCAAAGCCAACGCTTCAGCACTAGCAACACAAGTCGCACTAATCCTCTTCCTACAAGCAACAAAGAAATTATTAAAAGGACCTCGAACCACTGCTCCTGCATATCCATCACCCGTGGCAACATCCCAACTTGCTCAACATTTATTTTGACAAGGAGAATATTCGACGGCATCCAACGAACCTGACCCGCACTACGGGATTGCGGCTGCAATGTACGGATGGAGGAAGCCTGCATGGCATCAGTGAAAGCAACAACACTTGGGGAAATAGCAGATAGTACCTGGATTAGATTGATAGATTTATGGTGGAAGAGGAAACTACACCTTGCTTTCCAAATATGCCAATAGGAGAAGGCAATGAGAGACAAAACCCGCTTCAAATCAGCCTTTGAGGGAGCATTAGCCTGCATAACAGCCTGAAGCCAATTCCCCAAGATGTAACATCCCGCCTGTTAACCCGATATGTTAAAGCAACCCCAAACCAAATAGCTTCCACCCACGGGCATAGGAGAAACAAGTGTTCAACCGACTCCTCATGATCATGACATAAAGGGCAAAGCGGTGAAGGTGCTGATTTTCGGTTATAAAGAGCTTCCATCGTGGGCAGGGCACGATGCAAAGTCTTCCACATAAAACACCTTAGTTTGGGGGGGGGGGGGAGTATTAAGTTGCCACACCCACTTCCATAATAACGCTGGGATAGAGATAGCCGAGGAGAAACTCTGGGGGAGCATATGAGTGACCTGAGAGCACTGCCAATGATATCTGGACTTGACAGAATAAACCCCATTCTGAACAAGAGGACATTCCAATATATCCCTCATCATGGAATCACCAAGTGGAGTTGCCAAAATAGTAGCAACCTCCTTAAACGAGATAAATGGTCGAATAAACTCAATATTCCAGTCCCTAGTAGCTGGATTAATAAGGGAATCCACCGTGGTATTACGGTTAACCTACACCTCCCCTGGAAGGAATGGGGTGACCATCCGGAAGTGAGGGCAACCAACGATCCCGTCATATCCGAATCTGATGGCCACTCATCACCTGCTAGTGGGACCCCTTAAACAAAATATCTCTACCCCCTTAACAACCTCGACCATGCCCATGAAGCCCGTCCTACCCGCTTGGCATCCAAAAATGAACAATGAGGGAAGTAACGAGCCTTCAACATCCTCGCCTATAGGGACTCTGGTTCAATAAACTAAAACAAATACATAAATGGTTCGTTTGTTAACAACAATTTTAAATAAAATAAAAAACAAAAAAACAAAAACAAAAACGGAGGGAAAAGAGTGAGGATTAAGGAATGGCGGGAATGAACACCGAAATTACCATCGTAACCTCGGCCCGCTTTTGATACCTCCGATTGGACGACTGGAGACAAAGTGTGACAGAAAGAATCATAGAAGGGAGAAAGAAGGAAAGGAAAAAAGAAATGGAGAAAGTGGTGGCGGAAGCGGAGGAGCTGCCGAAGGCTATCGTGCGACGGGTGGTGAAGGATAAGCTTTCCCAGTGCCACAAGGGCGACGGCGACCTAATCGTTCACAAAGAAGCGATCCTAGCATTCTCCGAAAGCTCCCGGATCTTCATCCACTACCTTTCCGCCACGTATGCACCTACCCCCCCCCCCCCCTCTCTCTCTCTCTCTCTAGTCTCTCTCTGCCATATCTTTTACTTTTAATTATTCGCAGTAATTGTAATTAATTAGGTTAAATGTGTGATTTGGGTGCAGAGCAAATGACATATGCAGGGAAAAGAAGAGGCAGACGATCAGCGGCGACGACGTGTTGAAGGCGCTGGAAGAGATCGAGTTTCCTGAGTTCATCAAGCCTCTTGAAGGTCAATCGCTTTTCGGTTTTCATTGGTATATGTCAAAAGTTGTGCCCGTGAGGTGTTTGATGAAATGCCTAACTCGCTGGTTTTTTCTATGGATCTGAAATGCGCATAAGATTGATTGCTCTTTGGTTTTTTGAAAGCAAATTCGTTCAATTTGGTTGATTTGGATGCGTGCAGACCTAAGGCCGAAGAATCCCGGGAAGGGTGCAGGAAAGAATGAAGGAAAGAATGCGACGAAGAATGCAGGAAGAAGTGGAGGAAAGAATGCAGGAAAAAATGCGGGAACGTCAAAAACAAAAGAAGTGAAGAAGAAGAGGAAATTGGAAGAATCATCGTCGCGGAAGCAAGGCGGAAAGGATGAGGACAACCAAGATGAGGATGGCAGTGGTGATGAATGAGTAAGCAGGCAAAGAATACACATATTCTGCTAGTTTTCGTGTTATTCGTTTTCTTCTTTGTTTGCTTCTCCATCAAAATCTATGACTGCCCATTTTATTTTCGAACAATCAGCAATTTGGTTATCCTTCAGAATCTTCATATTTTTACTCTTCGAATGCGAATTAAGATGAAAAATGCTTCTGTGAAAGCTACTTGGCAAAGAAAAAGCCACCACCCTCTTCACAGCCTCCAGTTCTTGCATTGTATAAGTAACTTTGTGGTAGTATTTTAGAAAACTTTGACGTACGAACCAAAGATGAACTGGTGTGAGATTTTGCACTGTCCATTTAGAAAGATGAATGAACAAACGAGTAAAGAATGCGAGGGATTGTATCCGACGTTAGTGATTATCGACAATTTTTCATATCCATTGCATGAGTGATGATACAAATGGTTTCACTTGAGTTAACAAATCCGTTTACACCGAAAATGTGTTCATTTAACCAATAAGGGTAAGGTACATAGGTGTGATTGAATGAAGAAATCAGTATGCATATGGGTCTACAATATAAAACCTTGCTGTTACAACTGTATGTAACAATCTTGAACGTGTCGCTTCCCAACTTCTAACCATTACAGGAACAAATCAATACGGGTTATACCTGCGTCCATGCCCAGAATCATTGACGTGCCTACCCTTGTTCGAACTTCCACTACTTCTGTTACCACTCCCACCATTACCCCAGCCACTACTTTGATATGACGGCAAGGGGCGTGGCTGCACACCCGGTTGTTGCCTGCAATGAGGAAAAATGAATTTAGGAAGTGTCAAAATGTTATTTCATGGCCTCTATGTAACACTCCAAGCGATTGATTATGCCATGGAAGAGTGGACACAATTTACAGATAAACTGGAATTTCATAAAACCCAACAGGACTCCTCGATTAGGGCCATTGTAAACATAACTTCCAAAGGTCAAATCCTAACCATCACTAAACTAGTTATATGGATCAATTTGTGGTCATACCAGATACATGTTTCCAATTACTATCCAGGTTGCCTGAATAGAAAACTGGAAAGTGGAAACTAGAGCCGAGAAGAATGAACACGAGAGGAGGGTTTTTAAATACGACTTGTCCAAGTCTCTAGTTTTCAACTTTACCCCATTATTGCAGAAAAATTGAATTGCATGCTTAATTGAAGACTTTCTGCAGAAACACACTCTCCAGCTTTATTTTAGGTAGAAGGGATTAAAGCTATACAAGGAAAAAGATGTATTGTGCTTACATAACGTATCCAATACGTCCATCAGGTAGAAGAATCGGCATCATTGCCATGCCAGCAGGAGCTGGTCCCGGTCCAGACATCAAAGGCTACAATCAGAATTCAGAACATTAGTAATCATGCACCTAAAAGTATTGCAGAGAAGAGTTGGACCCAATAGCATTAGATAACAAATTATTTGCATGTCATGTGCATTGAACAAAGCATGCAGAACTTTTGAAGATCTACAACACATGCATTGGTGCATGAAGGAAAGACGATATACCAAAATCACAACTCAGATTCATAATTCCGAAACAAATGCATTCACATGGTAACCCTAACTTTTTAAATTATAGAGTCATGAAAGGAAAAAGAACCTCGATGCCTAAATCTTAATGCCCAGCCAACTTTTCCCCCTTCCTGTTCTCTCTCAGCTATTTTCCCTTTCTCCACATAGACAACATAAAAGGTGACACAGAAGCAAGAGTCGTTTTTGCCCAATGTCGACTTATATGTTCACCCCAGCCATGAAATTTTGAAAAACCACTTTTTTTCTTAAGTGCTGTGCTCTGAATCTGTCCGCACCAACTACCAAGTCTAAGCCCAAAACAATTTGATTTCTTCATCAGACATAAACACATGCGTAGTTTAGGTGAGCTCAATGAGGTGTTGAACCACCCGTAGGCTAACTGTTTCATTTTTTTATCGCCTGAACCCAAGAGTAAATGAAAGGGTTTTTATCACAAATGGTCCCTTATGTTTTAGGAATCAATGGCTTTCGTCCTTTATGAATCATTTCAATTAATTTGGTCCTTCCTGTTTACTCCCACACATCAATTGATCCCCGCTCCAAATCTGTACAAAATCGGTTAGTGTGCTGATGTGGCACACGTGTGGATTAAAAAAATTAGTTCAAGTAAAAAAATGGTTAAAAATTATAATATAGGAATAACTCTTTACCCGTCACTCACCTCCCTCTCCCACCCACCCAAATCTCACTACAGATTTCCCCCACTGCCTAACACCCCCTCCCGAGAGTCTTGAGTCTTCCTCGTGAATATGTGGAAGACACAAATATATGAAATCCTCTTCTGTTCCTCTCTTTGAGGCTGTTAAGACACCGTCTCCATCTCCAGTTCCATTTCATTGTTCCAGTTTTTTGGGGATGGGGGTTACCGATCTGTTGAATGAGCGAGACTTTAGGAGGAGGAGGAGGAGAGGGGATGGCCTTGAAGGTATTGTGTTCTATTTATTATTATTATTATTATTTATTTATTTTTTTTTTTTTCGTAAAACTTTAAATCATCTTTTACTAGTTGAATATTGTTTAAATCATTTCATTGTTCCAGTTTTTTGGGGATGGGGGTTATTGCTCTGTAGAATGGATGAGACTTTAGGAGGGGGAGGGGTAGGGTGAGGCCGTGAGGGCATGAGGGGGGATGGCCTTAAAGGTATTGTGTTCTATTTATTATTGTTTTTTCATTGTAAAACTTTAAATCATTTTTTAATAGTTGAATATTGTTTAATCCACATGGCAATTAATAAGTGAATTTCTAGGTTCCACATGTGTGCCAAACACAAAGAAAGTTTTGGACGTTGGGGACCAAATTGATGTGTGGGAGCAAACATGAAGGACCTAATTGATTGAATTGAAACATAAAGGACGAAAACTATTGATTCCTAAAACATAAGGGACCCTTTGTGATAAAACCCCGTAAATAAAATATTATGTATAAGTAAAGAAACTCAAACTGCTAACAAAGCACAAAAGGAAGACAAGAAAACCAGAGATGAACAATCTAATATCACGTTCACAAAACCAGCCCCAACAAAAGTTCTAATTCATAGTAAAAGTCAATTGAAAGATTATAATTGAAATCCGTTTAATGCCAAGTAATGATGGTCCATGAGCAATTTATTTGAGGGATAAATAACAAATTCCATGAGCAAAAATGTAAGTTAAATTCAATATTCACTTGACACTGTAAACTAACTAGGAAATCACCATACGTTGGCACACATCTCACCTGTGGAAAACCTGCCGCACCATACCCTGCACCAATACCACCATAGGCACCACCAGCCATACCAACAAAACGAGGTGGATAACTAGGAAGCAACCCTGACCTCTGTGAATTTGATCCACCAGACTTCTGGTCTGCCTGTGGCCTTGCAAGAGAGCACTCCAACAGCTGGCCTGAAAATAGCGAGACCCGTCAAACATTACAAACTACTTTCACCATCTTTAGAATGAAAAAAGCAAACAAAAAAAAAATGCAGAAAGGAATACCATCAAGTTCATAGTTTTCAGTGTTCTTCAATGCTTTCATAGCACTTGACCTCTCTGCAAAATGTACAAAACCAATTCTGCTATTTTCCTGTCCGGATTTTGCAGCTGGCAGAACAACTTTTGTGATTTTCCCATGGTGTTCAAATAGCTCCTTTAACTGGTCTTGGGTCACATTTTTAGGTAAATTCTTCACATAAACTGCCTTCACCTGTATGAGAAAGGTGAAATTAAGAATATGCACCTCACAATCAAATAATTATTAGATCATCTGGAGTTTGAGCTATCCCAAATAGAAGTGACATGACATGCAAACTGGTCAAGTCCAAATTACCACATGCCATCTTTATTTACACCCTCTATCTATGCGCATCTGGAAAGCAATTGTCATTTCAAATTCCTACTAATTCGACAGTTTACCTAGTAGAATTCAGAATATGGCATCTTCATTACTATGCACACCATCATAAATACGTAAATGACTTTATCTCAACAAGTAAAATTCTGAAACCAAAACTATGTGATAGTGTATTTAGATTTTCACCAACTCATACACTGAAAGTTCCGTCAACATTCCAGCTACATAGATCCTCAGATATAACATGTGAAGAAAACAGGAAGATAAAAAGAATATAATTACTCATACACTGAAAGTTCCGTCAACATTCCAGCTACATAGATCCTCAGATATAACATGTGAAGAAAACAGGAAGATAAAAAGAATATAATTACTCAGAAAGAACCTGAGAAGTAGACGACTCGGCATTTTTAGGGTCAGCCCAACTCACTGTGGGAGCATTATTTTCTAGCTTAAATTTTGGGTCCGTCATCTTCTGCCTTGAATAGTCAGCACAGGCATGGTTATAGTAGTCGACAAAAGCAAAGCCTCGGTTGTTGCCTGTATTCTTCATATCCTGTGACAAATGTTTAAATCATCAGTGAATTGAAGAAAGTATAAACCAGTGAATAAGCATAACAACTGATAATGATTACCAGACTTTTTGAAAGATAAGAGTTCAGCCGGAGGATACAATAACACACACATAAGCATGCTATCAAAACCAAAAGTACTGTGTAATCATCACACAAACCTTGACCAGCTCTATAACATTAACTCCGGGCCCAATCTTCTGCACAACCTTCCTTAGATCATCTTCTCCCCAGCTCCTGGGAACATTACCAATGAATAAACGGTTCTTTGCTTTAGATGTCGAACATTTAATTCTTCTACCCTGAGAGAGAGAGAGAGAGAGAGAGAGAGAGAGAGAGAGAGAGAGAGTAAATACAACAGAAGAGTCGCATATTTGGATTGAAAAGAAAATAGCCCAAAGTGTACCAAAACAAAGATGTTAATATGAGAAAATAGAAAAAATCATCATTTTTTTTTAAATTGTAAATCCCTGCTTTTGAGTATTATACGTGCGGTCCTAGTTAATCTGCTCATGCACAAAAAGGTTACTTTACCTTAAATTCAGTGTTATTCAACTCATCGATGGCATCAGAAGCCATTTCCATGTTTTTGAATGTAACAAATGCAAAGCCCTTGTTCTCACCTGAATCTTTGGCTCTCATAATCCGAACCTGTCATTACAAAACAGTACAATATAATAATTTATTTTGTAAAAGGAAAAAAACAAATGTACTTCTTAAAAAGCAAATGAACTAACCTCTATTACTTTTCCCACAGCCTCACAAAGAGCCTTTAAATCCTCTTGAGAAGCATCATGAGGAATGCCACCAATATAAACTTCAGAACCATGTGGTGGAAGGGCAAGAAATTCAGCATGCTTTTTCTTCTCGTCCTCATCTCCAGACCTACTCTGAGATTTCTCGATATCAGTTCCAGTGGGATTATTAGAATCTTCATCCTCCACCTCTTCTTCCACCTCCTCCCCCTCTTCATCTTCTTCCTCTACCTCTTCTTCTTCCTCCACCTCTTCCTCTACTTCTTCATACTCAACCTCTTCATCTGTTGCCTCATCAGGATCATTGTCTCCATCAAGATCAACCTTCTCATTGGATTCTATTGCCTTTTCAGGTTCAACTGGTTTAGCAACCGATGAAGCATTTTCCTTTGACCTTGGCATCTTATGTATCTAATTAAATAAGCTTGCAAGGCAACTGTGAAGAAGACACAGAAGCCAGAAGAATTCATGGGAAGAAGTAAACACATGTTGAAAGGAGGAAAATAAATGAATGGGCAAAAGGCGATACAGCTTATGATTCCCAAATGAACAGGGCTCATAAGAACAAACTCAAAGGGTTATCAATTTGAAAACCGTTTATTAAGGAGCAGTGATAGCATTAACAGTAGCATTAGATACAAGAAAAAGAGAGTTTTGAATGATTATCATGAAGATTATGAAGGTGGTCCAATTATTCGAGAAATGAAAATCTTGAAGTCACAACGAGATTGCTGTCCATGAGAGAAGAAAAAATATTGGCAAGTTTAAACTTATCTGAGGACACATTAAAGATTACAATAAAAAGAGCAGTAACAAAAGCATTATATAAGGGGGGAAAGTTAGAGACAATTGGAGGAAGGAGACATTTATAATGCTTTATGAATTCATGGGTATGCACGGCCACACAATGACTTAATAAAAAAGTAGTGACCAAGAATTTATTTAGATGATTCAGATATAAAAAGGAATGAGACTAGTCCAATTTGACAAAAGCAATACCAGTACCAAACTAAATGTACCAACGTGAGTACCGTCCTGCAATAAAATGACATATAACGACAGAGATGGGATGGAGACTACAGCTACAATCAAAATTCGAAATTCAACAATACATCCTCTCCACCCCTCTTAATAGGTCCTGAAAATTAGAACTTGAACCAATGACATTTTAGCAAACGAAAATACGGGGTTTTACAAAACAATTTATTTGACAAAGACGAATTAAAGTATGTATATCTCTCATGGAATCAAAATATATGTATGTGGGTGTGTGTGTTCTACGTCTTTAGTGAATCATACTATAAGGCTGTGTTTGGTCTTTACGATTGGATTTGAATGGATAACCCACCATATTAAAAGTACATTGAAGGTAGAAGTGAATGATTTTTCTACTTTGAGGGGACGGAAACCTATCGCTTCTAATCCCCACAATTTTGAGGGGGATTGGAATGGATGAGTTTCTTTATCGAGCAATCCATCTTCTACCTTCAAGTTGGACACAGTTTTTCCAGCTTAATATAATATCCAGATTTCTTTTCATTTAACCCCCTGTTCGGATTCCTTTTCATCTAACACATAAATGCCCCACCATAGCTGAGCTAA